>NC_028646.1:1743876-1802774 GCF_001406875.1 Solanum pennellii
CCCCCCCCATGTCCCCCCCAATCTCCACCCCCAAACCCCAGTGAGTCTACAACCCTCCGGTTCTACTCAGTTCAAGAAAAGAAATAAGCAGAAATCCAAAAGGCTGAAGGAAGCTATAGTAGATTCTGGTGTTGAATGGGTGTGTCCATCTCCTGCTGAATCGTATCCGGCAACTGAATCCGGCTGGCCCAGTTTCACTGCACAACCAAAATCGCAACCCCATTTGCCCACTGCTGAAGAATTGGCTAGTGCTGCTGGGAACCGGGCTCAGCAACAGGCATTGAAGGCGGTATCGGAGTATTTGAAGTACTCAATTGATGATGATGATGAGGATATGTATGAGGATGAAGATGAGGATGATATGGAAGTGGAAAAGGGGAAGAAAAATTTGAACTTTTTCGCGAAGTTGTTTGAGGAGAATGATGGATTGAGAGAGTATTATGAGAAGAATAGTGAAAATGGTGGGGGATTTATTTGTCTTGTGTGTAGTGGGGTTGGTAAGAAAGGGTGGAGGAAGAGGTTTAAGGACTGTGTGGGTCTTGTTCAGCATTCGATTACTATATCGAACAAGAGGCAGACACATAGGGCTTATGGTCAGGTCATCTGTCGAATTCTTGGATGGGATATTAATAGGCTTCCATCCATTGTTTTGTCCGCTGGTGGTAAGCCTAGTGAATCTTGTGATAAACCGGTGGAGGCTCAGGTAATTTACTGTTATTCAATTGGATTTATCAAGGCATTGTCGTTGTTGTTAATTTTGTGTTATTTATTAAAGAGATTAGTGTGAAATGTGTCCCGAAAGAGTGGAACAGACGGAGAATTCATATTGGCAACCTAGTTAGTTTGAACTGATTGATTGCTCGTTATGTCCGTCGAGTATATTGAAAATTTCATGAAAAATACTTTATCATGAACACTCATATAGGGAATTCTCGTAGCTTGAGGCACACTTATATAGGGAATTCTCATAGCTTGAGGCGTGTGAAAAGACTGTCCTTAAGGATACTGAGGATTTAACAAGCTCTAAATTAGAAGCACAAAAACTGGCAAAGATTCAATTTGTGAAAAACTCAACGCAATCTACTACTAGAAGAAGAATTTATCTTTTAACTATTACCAATAAGGGTTACCTCTCATGTGCGGTTTACGGGCTATTGCATAGGAGTAGAGTTGTTACCCAATGGGCACCGAAAGGGTAGCGACGGTGGTTTTCTCTGTCATAAAAATAAAATAAAAATTATTACCAATAAGAAAAGGACTCCAATGGTCACAAAATTACTCATAATCAGGAAGAGCATTTCATTGGTGGTTCTTTTTGGCAGAGGGGAGAGTTGGGAAGGGAAGCGAGAACAAGGAAACAGAATTGTGATACATTTTTTTCGTTGTCCCCTTTTACATTAAAAAGTATAAGTGTATATCAGTGTGGTCAAGTTTCAGTTGTTAAACCATGAAGGCATAAGCTCAACCATTCTAGTTTGCATTGATTTTGCAAGCAAAGCAAAATACTGGTTGTACAAGTATTGTTGTCCCATAAATTGTAACTTTTTTAAATATGCAAATACCAAGAATCGAACAGGAAATTGAGAGAGAATAAGGGAAAGCTCTAGGAAGTACATGAGATAAAACCACAATATATTTCATAAAATGAAGAGACTAAAAGAATAGTCTGTCTATTCTAGAAAAGTCTAACTGTTTGTATTCACACACAGTAATCATAAACAGAAATAGTATTGTATTTGACTGGGGTCTCTCTTTAGCTATTAGGCTCCAAACTTCAGACTTCAAGTTTGGTCAATTTGAATGACAAATTCAATAAAACATTGCAGGGGAATAAGAATGCTGGTGGTAAAGATGATACGAGTGGTCTAAGCAATACAACAGATGCTGTAAATATTGGCAGTGATGAATTATCTCAACAAAAACAGTCTTTTAGTAATGAAAACCAACAAGAAAATGGTGGTGGCTCCACAACATTAGAGGTTAGTTTTATGCAGTTTCTATATTCTTGATCTTATAAAGTATTGGATAAGATTGTGAGTGGTAGCTTGTATTCTTTCTTTAGAACAACTCCCTAATTGAAGCCAATATAAGCAAAATGATTCCTGAAACAATAAAAGAGAACACAGAGGGTGTATCCAATTGTACGGTAAGACTTTTGTTGTTGAAAAGTTGTTTGATGAAAACCTACTTCTGGGTTACTTAACCTTATTTAGTTTGTGTTTCTGAGATCAAGCTTTCTCGAAGAGCCACTGCTACCCCTCCTTTGTCTCTTCCTTTCTCCAATGAAAAATTCCATTTTCATGTTCATCTTAGACATGGTGTGTCTTCTTTCAGTCCTTTCTGGCTTATGTTGTGGTAAGTGGTAACTATTCTTCAGTGCTTAGTGAAGAAGCGTTTTAAGGGAATTGGGGTTTTTGGGTAGGATTCTTTGAATGTAACGGAAACGAATACGAGTTTGAGGTTGTGGATGATGAGTCAGGAGTTGAGAATGAGGATCAACTTTCTGTTTTGCCGGTATTGTCCGGTTGTAAATCGTCAATCAGAGTAAAAACCCTAGCATTCCAACACATATTCGCACCATTTTTACTTTCCTTTGAAAAACCAGATCTCACCACAAAAATGATTCAAGTTGAGGTGGAAAAGAACCAGATCTGTAAGAAGACCAAGTTCTTGAACTAATGACAAAAGAGGAACAAGTGACAAGGCGGCTAACTATGGATTCAGAATTTTGAGAAAGAGAAAGGGGTTTTAATGGAAATAAAAAGAGATTTAATGCTTAAAAATTGTGAAGCGCGTGTAATAAACACAGAAAAAGTGAAGCACATGTAATAAACACAGAAAAAAAGTGAAGCGGGTGTAATACACACAGAGGATACTCATTTGGTTATTATGCCACATCAACATTTAGGATGAAAGATAGCTCGTCACAAAAAGGAATTAATCCTAAGCAAGATTATGAAGGTATGTTACCTGCGAGTATGATTGTGACTTGTGAGAAAGAAGGTAGGTTCTCTAAGCTCTTTAGCCGTCTACAACTCCACACAGGATAGGCTTTTCTAAATATTAGTTAGACCTATAGATGATATATAGCTCATCATGAAAAAGGTGTTGGTTTTAATTTCTGGACAAGATTGTGGAGTAAGCTGCCCCATGATTATGGTTGTGTGAGAGAGTGTTGTTTCTGGGACCTAGTTAGTTGTCCGAAAATCTAATGATGCCCCCAAATCACAAACACATTTGCCCACTCCTGAAGAATTGACCTGTTTTGTCATTAACGAGGCCCACAGGCTCTGAAGGCTGTATCTGAATATTTGAGTACTCAGACAATGCTGAGGATGATGATGATGTTACCGAGGTGGAAGAGGGGATGCCAAGATTATAACTTTTTTTGTTTATTTTTGGGGAAGATGCTTTGTTGTGATAGTATTGTGATGAGAACCGTGATAGTGGCGAATTTCATTGTCTTCTGTGTTACTGGGGAAGAAAAGGAGGAAGAGGTAGTAGGTTAGTGGAGCACTTGTTCTGCATTCAATTGTTATAGTCAACACAAACAAAAGGCAGGCACATCAGGCTTGTATCCATTGTTTTATCTTGGATGGTGCATATAGGCTTCTATCCATTGTTTTATCTGCAGGCTGTAAGCTTGGTGAATCTTCTGAGAAATTTTAAGGCTCAGGTTAATTACTGATATTCCATCGGGTTTTAATTGGACATAGTCATCACTAATTGGGATTAGGGCATGATTGTTGTTGCTGTAGTTACATTAGGTCTTGTAGGGATAAATGTAATTGAATCTGTTTTGAAATATTGCAGGGGAATGAGGGTGATGGTGGTAAGAACAGTTTGAGTGGTCAAAGCAATACCAGAGATACTGTAAATATTGGCAGTAGTGAGTTATCTCAGCAAAACAGGTCTTTTCAGCAAAACAGGTCTTCCGGTGATGAAAACCAGCCAGAAAATGGCGGTTTCTCCACAACGTTAGAGGTTAGATCTATTCAGCTTCTATATGTTTGGTCAGATACCTTATATTAGACCATATTGAAGGAAATAATGTCAGTGGTAGCTGACCTGTACTCTATCTTTTGCACTAGTCCACAAGTGAAACCAATGCAAATGAAGATGTTAGCAATGATATACCCGAAACAGCAAAAGAGAACGCAGATGGTGCATCCATTTGTCTGGTAAGGCTTTTGGTCTAGCATTCTTCATTGAAAGTTTGTTCTGTTAAGATCTGTTTCTGGTTTGTTGCCTTCTTTGTGTTTCTTAGATGAATAATTTGTTAACTATCACTTTTCTTGTATCTCTTCCAGCAACTCAACATATCCATCTTTTAATATTTGATAAACATGTACTTAACTAATAAAAAAGGAAGTTTCTAAATGTAAGTTAGAGATAGCTCATCACAAAAATGAGACAATCCTAGACAAAATTTTGGAGGTAGGTGACCGCTAAGCACGGCTGAGAGAAAGAGGGTTGTTCCTCCAAACGTAGTTAGCAGTCCACACAGGATAAGGCCGTTTTTTTATTTATTTTATAGAAATTGTATGTTATTGATCTTCCATCAAAAAGGTACATGATGGTCTGAGGGAGGTTACAATGAGTGAATTACTCCTCCCAACTAGATATGAAGGATACAAGATCCTATATGAGATGAAGTAAATACAAAAGATAGCATTTGTCAATTGGCTTTCTAAGTAAAGAGCCTGTGTGCAAAAAGATATAATTGACTAGTCGTCGCAAGGTCCTTGTGGAGGATCCCATATTAAATCCTGCTTCATCTTTTGTTTGATTAGTAAATTGGTCTCCGCATCTGTCCATGGTCATGAGTCCCTTCACTCCAGCAGGAAGGTCTACAAAATCTTCATCAAGTGTGTTTCCAGGATTCGAGGAGCTCATGGATGCTAGTGCATCAGCCACCTTATTTGCCTCTGTAGCAGTGATTAAGGATGAATCCAGTATTTTCCATGTGATCCTTCAGCTCCTTTACTTCATCATGTATTCTCCAAGGGGTGATGATTAAGTCGTTCACACAATTCACCAGCAACCTGGAGTCGCTCTCTGCTAAAATGAATTCATACCCATACTGATGCACCATTGAACTCCATACAACATAGCTTTTGCCTCTGCCGAGTTGCTAGTTCCTTGGCCGAGGTTCAAAGAGTAGGTGAAAACTAGTGAGCCCGACTGATCCCTTATCACTTCCCCGCCTCCACAGTATCCATCCTTGCAGCTACCATCCGAATTAATCTTCAAAAAGCTGTTGGATGATAGATAGATAGCTCATCAAAAAAAATGGAGTTTTATCATAGACAGAATTTGGAGCTAGGTGGACCCTGAGTACATAAGTTAGAAAGAGTGTTGCTTTTCGGACCGGGTTAGCTGTCTATAAAGGATAGGCCTCTAAAGTTTAAACCACTGAATCTGACTTGGTGTAGTCAGAAATTCATCCGCCTTTTTGCAGTCTCTCAATGTTCTCTCGTCGGTGATTTGTTGCATCCACTCAATGCTCCCATCTATAATCTCATTCTAAAAGTGATCAAACAAAATAAATTAAGATGTAAAACTTTCACATGGTTATAAATCACACATCACCTGCTTTTACCCATTCTACCAAAAGGAATTGGAATCACTGTTTACACAACGGGTAAGATGGAAAAATTTATAAAGGATTGCACATAATTATGAAGCATATTTCACGTAGTTAACCTGTCTTTTCTATATCCACTGCCAAAGAGAAAAGTGCTACTCAGCATTGAGTTGTCACTTCCCGGGTTCTTGCAATTTCCCAGTGTCCCAGTTTTATCGTCATTTAACTACTAGTTCCCTCTTACTTTCTTAGACTTGTAACAAATTCATATATTCGATGTCATTACTTTTGATCTAAAATATGGATACTGTCTGTCATCCAGGAACCATTGCCAGATGATATCATTGTTGCAAATGAAGAAAACAATGATGTTTCAAAAGAGATAACAATTGTCAGCGAGGAGAGTTGAATGTTGATGGACTTATTATTCAAGAAGTTTGAGAATGCAACGTGAAACAGCTCATGCTTTCGAGAGCTCCCGTTCCAGGAGATCATCTCCTTCATTATAATGATTAGTATATGATTGAGGGAAAATCTATAAGTTAGTGATATAGGTGAAATTAGTTTGTATGAGAAGACAACTTTAAAACTGATGATACCTTAGTTATTTGTCTGCATTGTATGTATGAAATTGAGAAGATGCACTCATCAGTGGCTGTGCTGTTGAGAAAGTTTTTATACTTGGGAGGCCTATGCTTTAGTTATTATCTCTGCGCCCCATGTTTTATTTACAACTACGATGGTTGAGGCTTGTACGTTTCTCGATTAATTTCACAAAATTATGTGTGAATCTCCTGCCAACACATCTACCTTCAATTTTCATAGCACAACCACCACAATATACTGTTTACCTCTGATCATTATTCATTACAAACACCACCAGTTAGTTTTTACCCGTATCAATTTAGATAGTCCTTTGTGGCTTCAACGCGTTATTGCTTCAAGAGAAAGTCCAACGAAGTTCACTATGAATCTTTAGGTACTTTTTATGAGATTTATGAATGATCCCCTTTTTTATGTCCCTATGTTCCCCGGTTTGGTGACATGGAGGCGAGAAAAGGAAAGAGAAGGATGGGGTTTTCCTCGTTGTGTGAACCACTGATAATTGCGTCGTTGTGCACCATCACTAATCACTAGCATCACACATTATCACAACCATCATTGCCAACCCCCTCTTCCAACCATGATGACGAACATCGCCATTCACTACTTCAGAAACCTTCGTCTCAACAAAGTAAAATGTCATTTGAATTTTATTTTATATTCAATTGCTAAGACAAGTGATTCTAATTCTCCAAGATTTTATCGATTTATATTGAATATGCGTTAGTTTTGAAGGAACGGATACATTTTCCGAGCAACATAATCTATAAGGTTAAAGATAGTGAAAAGGAAAACCTTGAAATGTAAAATCCCCAAAAGGCCCTTTCTCCCTATATATATAAACTACGAGACAAACGCATTTCTTCAAACAGTAGAGATATTTCAGAGAAGAAGAATAAAAACGATGAGTGGAATATCGCAAGACTGGGAGCCGGTAGTTATCAGGAAGAAGGCGCCTACCTCCGCCGCTCGCAAGGATGAGAAAGCCGTTAACGCCGCCCGTCGCTCCGGCGCCGAGATCGAAACCGTCAAGAAGTGTATCTTATCCTACCTTTTTCTCTCTCTATCTATCTATGAACACGCTTTATCTATGTATCATCTAGTGTAGAAATCTATGTGATAAATTGTTTGTTGAGCTGTTTTTGTGAAATAAAATTTCTGAACTCAGTTTTGTCATCTCCCGATCGGTCGATTTCCTCTCCGTACTATCTCATATTTGTAGAAAGTGTTTGTTGAGATGTTTTTGTAGAATAGGAATCTGAGTTAAGTTATTTCAATTGAAAAATTGCTATTATCATCCTGGTTCCATTTGAATTGCGTGTTACTCTCTGTACGTTTTTTGATGGTATAGAGGGAACTGATATGGATAATTTACCTCAACTAGCTTGAGATTGTGCAGTAGTACTAGTAGTAGTAGTAGTTAGACTGTCTTCAGCTTAATATCTCATATAGAACTTTTGTAAAAAAATGCTTGAGCTGTTTTGTGTAACAGGATTCTGAACTCAGTTTTTCAATCGAAAAAAGTACTTCTATCATCCCTAGCTCCATTTGTATTGCTTTTTTCTATCTCTCTCTGTTTTTCTGGTGGAATTTAGGGAATTAATCTGGAGTATCCACCTAAACTAGTTTGAGATTGTGGTGTATTGGTAGTTGTTGTTAGCCTGTGTTCATCTTAGCATCTATATTATCTTGTGTAGAACTTTTTTGTAAAATGTTTTTGTTGAGCTGTTTTTGTGAAGTAGGATTCTGAACTCAGTTTTTACTATCATTTTCGTCATCCCAGGCTCCACTTGTATTGCTTGTTTCTCTCTCTCTCTCTCTCTCCTCTCTTTTTTTGTGAAATCTAGGTAATTAATCTGGAGTATTCACCTAAACTAGTTTGAGATTGTGGTAGTTGTTGTTTGCGTGTGTTCATCTTATCATCTGTACCATCTTGTGTAGAAATTTTTGTAAAATGTGTTTGTTGAGCTACTTTTGTGAAGTAGGATTTTGAACTCAGTTTTTACTATTGAAGAACCATTTTGTCATCCCAGGCTCCACCTGTGTTGCTTGTTTCTCTCTATCTTGCTCTCTCTTTTTGTTGTAATATTCAGGGAATTGATATGGAGAAATTTGAGGATTCTTCACCTCAACTAGTTTGAGATTGTGGTGTAGACGTGTGGTAATAGTTGTTGTTAGCCTGATGTTCACCTTATCAACTCTATCTCTTTTTTATTACTGTATTTATTATAATTCTGTATTTAACAGATGAAATACGGAGAATTTTAGCTACCTCAGCAAGTCTGGGATTGAGGCATAGCTGTAGTCATTAGTCTGTTTTGTCGTTTGCTCAATTACTTGTTTTCATCTCTAGCTCATATTTGCTTTTATAGTATGTATTTAACATAATAGGCATGGAGATTCATATAGCCAACTTCAGATAGGCGTAATTGTAGTTATTGTCAGTCTGTGTAGCTATTTCTTGTGATTTGTTACTTCAATTTGTCTACCTATAAATTCAGTGCACTCTGAATGCTACTTCTATCTTCGCTGGGATATATCCTTTTTCTGTTAGATTATCAGATAAGTTGCACATGTCAATTTATCAATGATCAATTTGTTGTATATGCTTACAATTGCTAATGGACCTAAATCTATTTAATAAATATGTTTAATTTATGCTATTCATGGCTGTAGTTTTGAATTATTGCTCTGCTGTATGTGCATTTTATGTCTAATATGATCGATTTTTTATCAGTCTTTCATACTACCTTTGCAATATCAACATGCAATTTTACCTTATGTGTGTGTTGATTGCTCTTGTATCATGATCCTGGTGTGCTGGTAGAGTAATTTCTATATTCAGATTTATTGTATTACCAATGTTTACTAACTGAAATCATGAGAAATTAGAAAATGGTAGTATCTTAAATTCCTTCCAAAATATAACTGAAGTACTGAGGTTGGATAATTGGTTAACTTGAACTTTGAAATTTGTTAACTGGAGTCACTCTCTTGGAATCAATGACCTTCTCACTTCAGCAGTTCTTGTTGTTTCTGATCGATAAAGTTATGGTAACAGAATGCACTTATTTACTCTTTGGTCTTATCTTACCTACTTTTCTGTATTTTTTGATATTGGTTAATTACTGAAGGTTAAAAACTTGCATTGTTAGTGTGGAACCTTCTGTAAACATATGCTCATTTAGGTGTGAACACAATTAACTGTTTGGAGTGTTTTCTTGCTAATGTAGTTTTTTTTCTCTTCAAGTTCAGCTATCAATTTTAACATTCAGATGCTTTGTTCCCTGTTCCTGTTCCTGTTCCCAAGTCGCATGTTATTGCTTTTGTAGTCTCTTGGCATTCTCTTGTGGTGATAAGCTGTTCTCTTGATGCTTTTTTTTTTCTAATGCAGCTAATGCGGGCTCAAACAGGGCTGCCTCTAGTAGTACATCATTGAACACTAGGAAACTTGATGAAGACACCGAGAACTTGTCTCGTAAGTTTTGAGCTACACCTTTTATTGCATAATTAGGAAAACTTCTGGTGGAGAACTATGATGCTTAATCTCTCTGTGTATGCGAGTAAAAGTCATAGTATTTACTAAATATTCTGCCTACTCTATATACTGGATGGACCATGCAATATCTTCAATTTGAAATAGTTGAGGAACATACATTTCCCAAAACACATTGTGTACTTCTTCTACATCCTTTTGCGCTCTCTCTATACATCCATTACACTTTCGAAACAGGAAGAATTCACAATCTATACATTTTAAAAGGAAAACTAATTCACTAGTCATCTCTATGAAGTTTCTCCTAGGCATAGTATTCTATAGTGTCTTTGTAGTTTGTTCCCCTGTTCTTTTTTCCAATGTTGTATTAACTACCCAACTACAATTTGCCGTGTATTTTTACTTGCCACATATACAATTAATGGGGCTTCATCCTAACACAACCCAAACATACATTTACCTCACCCGATTTAGACTCAGTCAATTCCTTAGATCTTTAATCTATTCTTTCTCTTTTGTTTCCCCTAATCAGTGTCTTGATATTTTAGTACCTGGGATGTTTGAGCAGTTCTGCCTTCGTTCTAATGTTATTTTGTCCATAGTGTATACCACGATATCATTCTCCTTTGAAAGCGTCTGACGTCACTTTGATTTATTTTTTCAGATGAAAAGGTACCAACTGAACTGAAGAAAGCTATCATGCAAGCACGACAAGACAAAAAGCTGACTCAGTCTCAACTTGCTCAAGTAAATACCTCTTTACTCACTTTGGACTTCCCAAAAGGGAAAAAAAATTGAAATGGACACATGCACAGGGGATTGTTAATTTGTCGCAAAATAAATCTGATAAGCTCCTTTGTTATTTTGCAGTTGATAAATGAGAAGCCACAGATCATCCAAGAATACGAATCAGGAAAGGCAATTCCAAACCAACAAATAATCTCAAAACTGGAGAGAGCTCTTGGAGCAAAACTTCGAGGAAAGAAATAAAATAAAGTGTGAGCGCACAATTGAGCCTTATGGATTGTCACTGTCTGTTTGAATCCAAAATTTGGTCATGTACACAAACTTTTCATTAACCATTGGCTATGTTTTTGCTTCGTTATGCCTGGATTGCCGTATACTGTTTTCTTTGTTGAATTAGCTGTTTCTTCTGTGGAAATTTTGAACTCTCTCTTTTACAGAACCTTTTTCCTGCTTATATTCTTTACTGTTCTTCATAGGATTACAGATTACTCTTATCGTTATGAAATCAGGTTTTCAGCCATCAAGTTCACCAAGAAACTTAATGTTATGTGAACTTAGGGTGTACCCAATTTTACCAGGTTTGTTTGGTTAAATTTTATGGAAAATAAGTTTTTAGCAATGAGAAAAATGACTTTTCTAATGAAAGTAGGAGAAACGTTGTGCTCTACATTGATTGTTATCCTTTTCATCTTTTAACCCATCTCATCCTCACCACACCCACACTTCCAAATTTCAATGCATATAATTTATAACTCGATTTAATACACAACGTGTACTAAAACACACCTAAAAATTGAGTAAGCCAATTATCAATTATTCCTTTTACTACATTGTTGCTATAATATAATAATTTTCTATATGCAGGGCAAAATGCGCAATGTCATGTTGAATCTATGACTCATTTTAAATTATGTTAGGATATATCACATATTTTTTTTTGTTTAAAATAGAGATAAACTAATTAATTAACCAATCAATCATCATATATAAAGAAAAGCCAAAAGTAATTCTTTTAAACTCATGGTTAAGGTAGGAGTACATTTTCTCTATTGCTATTTGTTGAGACTTGTACTTCTCCCCATCTGGTCATCAATGTAAGTAGCAACAAGCCAGAAGATTGGAAGGCTAGACCACAAATCAAGCCCAACCATAAACCCTGCATCACATAATTTTCGAAAATAAATAATATATCGCTGTAACTTAATCTGTTATAGCGAGTTATCTACCTTATTTTCCACGTTACTAAATTTCAATCATTATGAACAGCTACATGTAGTTAAAACTCTTTTACTTTGTCAGTGTATAGAAGTTATACTGGAAGTATGGCGTGCACGGTGCACTTGAATTACCTGAGAATGTAGGTTGAACTTGAAAGCAAGGAGGCCGGCTATTGGCATACCGATGAAATAGAATGTCGCCAAGTTGATGCACATAGCCAAATGTTGCCATCCACAACCCCTAGTAACCCCTGATCAATTCATTTACAAATTCCGTTATAGCTCGTTCTACTGAATGTATAAAACTAAAAAAAAAACGACTTACACGAGCACACACAAGTGTAGTGCATTGCAACAACAATAACAACATATTTAGTGTAGTCTCACAAGTGAGGTTTGAGCAATGCAGACCTTACCTCTACCTTGGGAGGTAAAGAGATTGTTTCTGATAGACTCTTGGCTCAAGGGGGAAAAAATTGAAAGCATGTCGGAAAAATAAATAAATAACAGGAGTGAAGAAGTCATGGCGCATAGTGCATTGCAGCTATGTAAAATTTTAACCTGAGAGGATTCCTTGAATGAAATCGAACACAAAGGAGATCAAGAGGAGAGGTGTCATGGAGGCAAATTTGTTAATTATCTCCGCTCTATCACTGAATAGGCTAGCCCAGACATCATGACCTAAAAATAGAGCCAAATCAACTGCAATGGCAAGAAGAACAGATAGCTTGAGAGTAACAAACATAGCATGCTTAGCTTTATCAGGATTTCCAGCTCCTAACTCGTTTGCCACCCTAGTGCTGCACGTTGAAACATAATTAAGTAAATACAAATACGTTTACTCTCTCTAAATCTGGTTACATAATTCTACATAGTACCAGAGCAAGCAGGTCCGAAGTTCAAATTCACCGTAATTCGTTATCAGAAAGAGTTCTCGCGTTTGAGCCTTAGTCATCCGTAAAAAAGAACCATCCGCATGTTAAGGGGCGAGTTGAAGCATAATCAAATAAATTAACGTATGATCACTCTAACAATTTAAACATTTAGATGTGATTGTCACACAAATCAACACTACACGGTCATTTGGTAGCTGGTTGTAGGTGCGTTATGCATATGTTAAATCCTACATAAGTAATACCACGTTTGGTGGCCCGTTAGGAGGTAAGTTATTCACGTATAAAATTAAGGCATATGGTGTTTTTTTTTTTTTTTTTTGCAATTTAGAAACTTACATAACTAATACATGAATAAGTTATATAAGTTATGAGCGAATCTATGAATTATTTTGTGCAAAATAAAACGTGGAATATCTTTTAACCTTCATAACTAATACATGTATTATACATGGATCCACTCATAACTAATCCATATATTACTATTACCTGCATAACTCGAACCAACTACCAAACAACATTTTTTCGCATTCGTATTTGGTATTAGTAACAAAACTGATGGGGAGAAGGGGGTCAAAACTATATCAATTTTTTGTTGGTAACATTACCTTGCAGCTGCACTCAGACCATAAGATATCATGTAGGCTATGTTTTGTGTATTTACACTGAAAGGTCATAAACCAAAACAAATTGGTGTCAGAAACTAAAACTCAGTCTTCAAAATTTGTTATTGAAAAGGAAAGAAGCTTACCACATAGCTACCACAGAAGTAGTTGTTCCTGAGTTTGGCATCAAACCAGCCAATAACACAAGAAGCTCAAAAGCCCAGTACTCCAAGCTGGTATACATCAAATTAGGAAATTATTAGTACGACTTCGATGACAACATGTTCCATTCTGTGAGGATTTAACTTATATTTACTGACATTCTAATGAAAATTTTAGGCAAAATAAATAAACAGACACTCAAACTTGGCCTCAGTTGGCAAATAAGCACTTTAGCTTTGAGAGCGCACAATTAGACACCTCAACTGCAACTAAACGTTCCACCTTGTCCTCGCTGTGTCCTTTCTTGTGGAACCTAATGCTGACGCGAAACACAAGTTTTTGATGTGTTTAGATGATCATTTTGTAAGTTCGAGTATTTAATTAACAGAAAGGAAACGAGATGAAGTGTGTAGATGTGCATACTCAAAGTTAGAATCTTCACTCGCTAGCTGAGGTCAAGTTTGAGAGTTTGTGAATATATTATGACAAAAATTTATATTAGAAATGTGATTTAACATGCTATAGAAGGTTACTAATCTTATTTTACAAGTAACTAATTTTACTCGTTATGATTAGTTGCCTGTAATTGCGTTTGTGTAAAAAGAATATGAATATATAAGTTAACTCTTCTTGAATAACAAAATTTTTACAGTTAATTCTTACCATACCATGGCAGCAGAGGGCAAAGCCAACTTCAAATTTGTAAGGATATGATGAAATGGCTCGAACGAGAGACCATCTCTCCAGATATGGTTGAATCTCTTCGAAAGGAGCACGTACAGGCCCAACGTGAGAAGTGAGATCCAGATCGAAATAGAAGCCGCTAATGATGCTCCTTTAAAAGCAAGACCTGTCCAATGAACCAAGGCATAGGAAATCCCGATGTGGATAACTAAAGATCCAACTGAACAGAAAGCCAGAGGCATGATGATTGACTGTGCCTGAAGAAATCTCAAAATGTTTTGCAGAAAACTATATGCAAACAATCCAGGAATGAGGAACCTCAAGAATACGCCGGCTTCTCTAGCTATGTCAGGATCTTGATGAAGTAAAATCAGAATCATATCAGAATACCACCAAATGACAGAAATCACCACGGAAAAGAAGAACGATATGATGCACGATGCCTGCAAATGTATACCCAACATTCTGTACATTTTTGCTCCGTATCCTTGGCCGCATAATGTCTCAAGTGCACCACTTAGACCAACCTATAGATTGTTCACTAACAAGTTTAAGACTTGCTTCAGTAACATTGGAAGCACAGGACATCATGTAAAAGTTGGATTCTTAGCTTGGATAAATGAAACCTAATAACTTATTTCATTAAACATTTACAAATATTTGATTGTAAATCCAGTTATTATATGTTAACTTGAGATCTTCGTTAGAAACTCATAAACATCAAGTCCTCGATCCCCCTAGTTCTGTTTGGATGTTAATGGTCAAAAACACATCTAAAGTATTCCGATTTTTTGAGTTTCATATGTGATCTATTAGGCATTCGAGTTCCCTACCTAAATTTTCTTTTTATGACAAGGAAAACCTCTATCCTTTGGGTTGGCACAGGGTAAAACCCCCGTTCCTATACAATAGCTCGCAAATCGCACAGGAGAGGTAACGCGCACTAGACAAGCCAGGTGCGACAAGCTCGACCCAGAAGGCAAACCCCTTGCTTTCACTGGCAAGGAGTTTCGAACACCTCAACTATCCATCGTTCGTTTGTCCTACCTGAAAGATGAGTGATATTTCACGTAGAAAAAGAGAACAATTGATAGTTGAAGTATGTTCTGATAAATTAGTTACTAATATTTAAGGTAGGAAAATCTCGCACATGATCGTTTATATATGTTTTTGATCGTTAACTCTTATATATATTAGAAGTAATAATGAATTTTTCACACTATGACAACTATAAATTAAAAAGTGATTCGATTATATAAATATTTTTTTCATCGTCAATACATAAAACTTTAAAGTTGTAAATCTAAAACAGAGCAATTAGTTTTTACATACCATGAAACTGAAACCAGTAACCATAGCCCATGAATTGGCGAGATTTGAAGCAGCAAGCTCGAGTTTCCCGAGGTGTCCGGCGAACATGACGGAAACAAGGTTGACGAAGTAGAAACAACTGTTCACTACAATCATTGGCAATGAAAATAAAATCTGATTCTTAGCTTCTTCTACATCGATCAACTTTGCACACAAACTGTTCGATGAAATGCCTGATGATGATGAAGACGCTAACAGGGGAATTTTCGGACCGGATGAACAATTCTCAGAAGCCATTTTTTCTGATTTTTTTTTCTTTTTGGGCTCTGCTTTGAAAGTCTACTGGTATTTTTGATTGGGAAACAAGCTACCATGGAATTTGATTAAGTAATCGAGATATTCATTATATTTTCCCCGTTTAAAAAAGAATGATTTTTTTTTGTTTTAGTCTGTTTTCAAAAAGGAAGATCTCCTTTTTTTTACATGTTATATGTTTTAAACCACAAGATTAAATAATAATTTTGTATATTTTTAAATAATTTTAATTTAGGATCACATTATCAAAAGTCTTTATTTTTCTTAAACTTCGTGTCAAATCAAACTAGACTATTCTTTGTGAAATGGTAAAAGTATAGGAGTTTGTAATAGATTTTTGGTTACCTGATTGAGATTTTTATTTTTACACGTAAAAAATCTAAAAAAGAAATATTTTCTTCTATTTACTATCATGTCACGATTCTTATTTACTTGTAAAATATTTCCTAATTAATTAATAAAAATAACATGATAAATTGCTATGGTAATCCTTGTTTCTCTACTAAACGTGTCAAATCAAAATTTAATAATTTACTATTTTGATCCATTATTATTTGTTATAATTTTTATTTTTAGAGGCAAATCATAAGAAGTTTGATTTCCATTTTAAAATGTATTTTTTTATCATATTGATATGTAAAATTGTGATTTATAATATTTTTTATAGTTTTTAATATCTAAATTTATATTTTAAAATATCAAATTAATATAATTAAATTTAATTTTAAAAATTAATTAAATTAATCTATAACAAAAAAATTAATAGAAAGAGTATTGATAATCTTTTAAGAATTAATTACTTCTAGATGTTAAAACATAAAAAATAAAAATAAAATTCTGACTCCTTCTTTTATATAATAACTTCTCATTATTTATTTGGTTATTTATGTGATGCAACTCCCAACTTGTCAAATTAAATGATGCATTACTTTCTATGTTATTGACTAAAATGAAGTACTCTGATCCATTCAATTTTTCTTTTATTTTAATTTAATTTGACGTAAAATTTTATAAAATTTTAAAAAGAAAATTGAAATTTCATGTTAAATATATTAAAATATCTTTTAATTTTATTATTTAAAACTTTAAGCATATATAGGTAATAAAGTAGAGTTTTAGAAAATTGCTAAAATTCTTTTTTTAAAAAAAGTATGACAATTAAAACTAATAAAAAGTCATACCTCAATTTCTTTTCGCTTTTTCTATTTTTACATTATTAAATATTTTTTTATAATATCATCATAAATTATATTATAAATTCTTTAATGATCATGGAATATCTATTTTTCTCTAATTTTTATATTCTTTATGTTGGTAATTAATAAAAAATCTTTATTTTATTTGAATTAGTAAAATAAGATTAGTTTCCTTTCTTATACTTATTCACGTTAACTTTTTTTTTTTATCTATTATTAATAAAAAAAAATTATTAAATATTCTGTCACGTCGTCAAGTTGTGTCTAATTGATACAATTTGAGCATAGATTATGTGTTCGATAGCTAGTAAGCTTAGTTTAAGTATCTAAATAAAATGTCTCGATAAATTTAAAGTGTAGTATATTGGGCCTATTAGCAAGTGACAATATGATTAATTTCCACACTTATTTAGAAAGACTAGTACTAAATAAATCGCTTCTCAAAATCTTCTCTACAAAATTAATTTTTCGAAAAGTTATCTCGACAAAAAGTCGTTCATTAAAATTCAAAAACAACAAAAGAAACACGCTTAAGGACTGAAATCAATATGATTTAGATTCAGACTTCATAAGCGCAAATAAAATAATGTCTACATACACAATTTATTCTAAAACTACGTCGATACGTCAAAAATTTTCTCAACATTACAAATCAAATGAATTAATTAATTATCAATGATCAATGCAAGTAAATTACATGAACTCTATGCTTAATTTAAGGTTGGGATTCATTTTCATTGTTGGTATCCTTTGAGACTTGATCTTCTTTTCCCCATTTTATAAAGAATGTCAATAGCAACAAGCTAGTAGATTGGCATGCTAGACCAGAAATCAACCCTACCCATAAACCCTGCATAATTCACAAACAAAACAAAAAAAACGATACTCTGTCAGTATATAAAAGTTAAACTTTTATACAAAATATATTGAACGTGAATTACCTTATATCCTTTATTGAACTTGAAAGCCAAGATCGCGCCTATTGTCATACCAACGAAATAGAAACTTGCCAAGTTGATGCACATTGCGAAACGTTGCCATCCACATCCTCTTGCCACTCCTGATGATCAATATTCATTTACAAGTTAAACGTTAGCTTGTTCGATCCTACTGATCAACATGTTGAAACTAAAATGTAAATTTCGCGAACACACACAGATATACATATATATATATATTTATACGCGAAGTAAGTTGATTAACCTGATAGAATTCCTTGTATGAAATCGAACAAGAAAGAGACTAATAGGAGAGGTGTCATTGAGGCAAATTTACGAATAATCTCCGCTTCATCGCTGAAGAGGCCAGCCCAAGCATTATGACCAAAACCTAGGGCTAAATCAACTATGAGTGCAGCAACAATAGCTAGCTTGAGAGTAACAGCCATAGCTTGTTTAGCTTTGCGGATATTTCCTGCTCCTATCTCGTTTGACACCCTCGTGCTGCATGTTGAGAACATAATTAAGTTAATAAGAGTTATACGTCTAATCACAGATGATATGGTCACACAAGTCAACATAGTGTTCCGTGCAGACCTTAGCATAGGAAACAGAATCAGGCACACACATTAAGAGGCGTGTTCAACCAAATTAAGTAAATGAAGTCGCGATATCTCTAATGATTTAAACATTTAAATGAGATTGTCACACAATTTAACACGAGATACATTTTAAAGGAAAAGAATTGTTTTCAACATTTTTGTGAGTGAAATTTACCTTGCAGCTGCACTGAGGCCATAAGATATCATGTAGGCTATGGTTTCTGTATTTACACTGTAACACACAAAAACTAGATCAGCAACTAAAATTCGACTTTCAAGAAATACGAAAAATTTGCTTGTGTTTCAAAATCGCGTTGAAAACTTACCACATTGCAACAACAGAAGTAGTTGTTTCCGCGTTTGGCATCAAACCAGCTAATAACACAAGAATCTCAAACGCCCAGTACTCCAAGCTGTTACACATCAATTAGAGACTATGAATACCAACTATGTAACTAACATTTCACTACAACGACTAAGTTTTTCTTTGGAACCAACTTTCATGTTATTATGTGATAATAACATTTAACAACCAAAATATATTCAGACAAACAACGTCATTATAGAGAGGTTTGACTTTAATAGCAAAAACTTACCACACCATGCCAGCAGAGGGCAAAGCCAACTTCAAGTTTGAAAGAATATGTTGAAGTGGCTCGGATGAGAGACCTTCGGGTCTTATATGACTAAATTTCTTGGAGAAAAGCACGTATAGACTCAACGCGATGAACGTGATCCAAAATGAAATCGAAACAGCTAATGCTGCTCCTTTAAAACCAAGATGTGTCCAATGAACCAAAGCATAAGCAATGCCAATGTGGAGAACTAGAGCTGCAACCGCGATGCAAGCTAAAGGTAAAATGATCGATTGAGCTTGAAGAAACCTCACAATGTTTTGCAAGAAAGCATACGCAAACAATCCCGGTATGAGGAACTTCAAGAACACCCCTGCTTCATGTGCTATGGCTGGTTCTTGATGAAGTAAAATCAGAATTCGATCCGAATACCACCAAATGACAGAAACAACGACAGAAAAGAAGAACGATATGATGCTCGATGTTTGAAGATGTATCCCTAACATCCTGAACATTTTCGCGCCGTATCCTTGACCACATAATGTCTCAAGTGCACCACTTAGTCCAACCTATATATAGATGATCAATCAACGAGTTCAGAGTTCAGTTTCATTAAAAATATAATTAAGTAAATAAAAGTATAGTACTCTTTATGATAACATCAATGTTTAGACTAAATGATCACATAATTGAACATATTACATAATGTCTCAATATGTTATAATACTACAATACTAATTATTGGATTTACCCTGATTATATATAGAGTTTGGATCAAAGTTATTACGTTCACGTAAATTTGAAATTGACGTTGTGGATCCACCTTGACTATCACTAACTTTTTAATAAACATATTATTTTTGTATACTGTCAGGTGCATAGAACTTGTCATTTGTCATGTATTTTTACGTACCATGAAAGAGAAACCAGTAACCATGGCCCATGAATTAGCGAGATTCGAGGAAGCCAGCTCGAGCTTCCCGAGGTGTCCGGCAAACATGACCGAGACGAGGCTGATGAAGTAGAAACAACCGTTCACTACGATCATCGGAACGGAGAACAACACTTGATTTTTCGCTTCTTTACAATTGATTATCTGTCCACATGACTTGTTCATTGGATTGTTCTTTTGTTCAACCAATGTTGATACCGGTGCCGGGGTTGGTCCCGGTCCCGGAGTTAGTGCCGGTGCCGGAGTTTTTTCCGGTGACCGTGCCGGAGTTTTTTCCGGTGCCGGTGTCGGGGTTGGTGCCGGTGATGATGCTGGTGCCGGTGGGACGACAATCTCCTCCGGTGACGGGGCGTTCAAATTAGTTATTGTCATTGTGAAAACGAGATTGCTACGGCAGGAATAGGAATAGAAATAATAATAAGATGATTGAGAGTGTAGCAACTTTTAAAAACTCGAAATTATTAATAATGACTTTGATATATATATATATATTTTTGTATATTTATACATGAAAATAAGATTTTTGGTTGAGACAATCTTGGGATTTGTTACTGTCAGACAGCTATAACTAGCGAAAAATGCTCAATTGAATACGTTTGTATCGAAGTTGTACCAAAGAGATGAGTAAAAGTTGCTAAGTAACAAATTTTCTAACTAATATTAATAAAAAGTAAAAATACTAATAATAGTTATGACATTCAATCTCATATTGCAAGAATTTCGGTGTAAATATTAAAAATGGTTGAAAAGTCTACACATCTTTTTATTTACTTAATATTTTTATATATTAAGTATTTAAATTTCGAATATTTTAAGTGAAATTTTAGAGTTCTTATTATCAGATAAGTAATTTGAATTGTAAAATGTGCACATACATATCAAAACAATTACTCAATTATTTTCCTCCCCTTTTCTTTATGCAAAAAAATCTACTATTTATTCATAACGAAATTATTTACACAATAATTATATTTGAATTTGCATATTAAAAATTACACATATAATGCAATTAAATATGTATATTATTCATGTAAATTCGAATTTTATTTATTTAATATCAAGCACTTTGTTAAAAACTAAGATCGCTTGGTGAGTTGTACATTATTTTCGTGAAATTATGTGGAGGAGAGAAGAAAAAGAAAGACGAGAAAGATATTAGATATACAGAGTTCGATTTAAGATTTAAATATAAATATATTTAATTTTTAAGATAACTGGAACAAATGCACAAGTAGCCCCTCAATCTATGTCCGAAATCTCAGAGACACACTTATACTATACTAAGGTCCTATTACCCCACGAACTTATTTTATAAGTAATTTTCTACCCCTTTTCGGCATACGTGTTACTAGCTTGAAAAAAAAATCGACCGTCATTAGGACCACAAGATAGTGTCACGTAGGCCGAAAAGGGTTAGAAAATTATTAATAAAATAAGTTCATGTGGGTAATAGTATAGTATAAGTATGTCTCTGATGTTTCGAACATAGATTAAGTAGGTACTCGTGCATTATCCCTATTACGTATTTGATATATAATATTCGAGTCACTAAAATCACTCAATTTTGTTTTATCTTACAAAAATCATTCAACTTTTCCTAGTTAGATTTCATAGTAATCCAACTTTGCCTAGTTAGCTTTCATTGTTATTTTATCTGAAAATACCGTTTTCGATACTTATTTAATGATGTCGTAGCTTTAAATTTTTAGGGAAAAAAATATTTCAATGTATTTAAGATTGAACTCATTCTAAACACAATTCAATTTTGACCTAAACCGCTAAAAATATCTATAATAACATACCATTAAAATTAGGAGTGTGTATCGGTCGATTCGGTTCGTCTTGTGTATTATCGGTTATTGATTTTTAAATATGCAAACCCAATAACTCAATAATAAAAATCGATATTGAATCAATAACCCAATAACTTTTTTTTCATAAACCCAATAACGTTTTTTCGATTCGATGATTGGTCAGTTCGATTTTTGCTCACCCCTAATTAAAACATATAATAATAAAATACTATTATTAGGGCATTTCTAATATTTTTGAAGAATCATTTACTATCATAATCGTTTTGATTCGAATAACGGTTAATTTTGCATATGAGATCTGACGTACATTGCCATTTGCAATCCCATTACTGGAGAAGTAAGATTTCGAAATTCAATGTACCTCACGACGAGTTTATTTGTTCAATAGGTTTTGAGCCCGAAGAAATCAAATATAAAGTTGTTTTAACTGTTCAAATTTGTAGAAGATGAGTTTTCACTTTAGGCATAGATTATCTATTGGTTTAGCCTTGCTCTAGACTATTGTATGGTTGCGTTTGATGTTAAATTAGAAATTTTACAAGTATTACAATGTCGACTGAATTAATTATAACTTTTAAAAAACATTGCGATTTTAACTATATGTTAATAGAAGTTAATGGAATATTAGGAATCTTGAATAATTTGGTTGATTTTAGGGGTGTCAAATAAGCGGATTGAGTTAAAATTCGAGTTATTAAAATGGATTGAAATAGTCAAATAGAGATTGGGTTGAATCCTGACCCCACCCACCCACCCAAGTTGACTTTAGGCTCAAATGTGCTTAAAACGGGTTGGGTCTTGACACACGCAATATCAATCATTTTAATTTAATGTTATTTAAATTTCATAAAAACACAATTTGAATCTCAACTCAAGAAAAAAAAATTAAAAAAAGAAGTTACAAATGGATAGATAAATCTTAAAAGATATAAGTAGATTGAAATTCATTTATTCAATATAGAAACAGACGTTACATCAATGCAAATAAAAATTTTTAAAACATGTCGAAACTAGAAATTAAATTAGGCTCAACCGAGGATTCTCTTAAAATAGATTGAGATTGAACCCAATTCAAATTATCTTGAGTCCAACTAGGAGTGTCAAAAATGAGCCAAACTATAGCTCACCCGTAAAACCCGTCCAGAATTTTAAGAGTTTGATGAAAATAACTTGAATTGTCGTGAATCAATTGCCGCCATCAGATCAGCCAACACAATCAACAAGCTGATGCAGACACCACCAAAAGCTGTAGCTGTTGGTATATAGAGGTTCAACTCCTTGTACAAATTAGACTCTTTGTTCCCAGGCATTACCATTTACGATAGTTCGAGATATATTCCCTCGATTAATCATCAATGATCAATGCAAGTAAATTACATGATAACCTCTATGCTTAATTTAAGGTTGGGCTTCATTTTCATTGTTGGTATCCTTTGAGACTTGATCTTCTTTTCCCCATTTTATAAAGAATGTCAATAGCAACAAGCTAGTAGATTGGCATGCTAGACCACAAATCAACCCTACCCATAAACCCTGCATAATTCACAAACAAAACAAAAAAAATGATACTCTGTCAGTATATAAAAGTTAAAACCCTTATATAAAACATATTGAACGTGAATTACCTTATATCCTTTGTTGAACTTGAAAGCCAGGATCGTGCCTATTGTCATACCAATGAAATAAAAACTTGCCAAGTTGATGCACATTGCGAAACGTTGCCATCCACATCCTCTTGCCACTCCTGATGATCAATATTCATTTACAAGTTAAACGTGTTAAAACTAAAATGTAAATGTCGCGAACACACACAGATATACATATATATATGCAAAGTAAGTTGATTAACCTGATAGAATTCCTTGTATGAAATCGAACAAGAAAGAGACTAATAGGAGAGGTGTCATTGACGCAAATTTACGAATAATCTCCGCTTCATCGCTGAAGAGGCCAGCCCAAGCATTATGACCAAAACCTAGGGCTAAATCAACTATGAGTGCAGCAACAATAGCTAGCTTGAGAGTAACAGCCATAGCTTGTTTAGCTTTGCGGATATTTCCTGCTCCTATCTCGTTTGACACCCTCGTGCTGCACGTTGAGAACATAATTAAGTAAATAAGAGTTATACGTCTAATCTCAGATGACATGGTCACACAAATCAACATAGTGTTCCGTGCAGACCTTGGCCTAGGGGCTAGGAAACAGAATCAAGTAATTAAAGTCGCGATATCTCTAATATTTTGAACGTTTAAATGATATTATCGCATAATTCAACGGTAGATATGTTTTAGCATTAGAATTAGAAGGAAATAAATAGATAAGAAATTACCTTGCAGCTGCACTGAGGCCATAAGATATCATGTAGGCTATGGTTTCTGTATTTACGCTGTAACACAAAAATTTAGATCAGCAACTGAAATTCGACTGTCAAGAAATACGAAAAATTTGCTTGTGTTTCAATTCCGAGCTGAAAACTTACCACATTGCAACGACAGAAGTAGTTGTTTCCGCGTTTGGCATCAAACCAGCTAATAACACAAGAATCTCAAACGCCCAATACTCCAAGCTGTTACACATCAATTAAACTCTATCAGTACCGTACAGTCAGACCTCTCTGTAACAGTCATTATTTATTAAGTACAACTTTTTCTTTATAACGACTAAGATATTCAGACAAAGGACGTCATTATAGAGAGGTTTGATTTGTAATACCAAAAATTAACAGATACGAGACTAAATATTCTTACCACACCATGCCAGCAGAGGGCAAAGCCAACTTCAAGTTTGAAAGAAGATGTTGAAGTGGCTCGGATGAGAGACCTTCGGGCCTTATATGACTAAATTTCTTGGAGAAAAGCACGTATAGACTCAACGCGATGAATGTGATCCAAAATGAAATCGAAACAGCTAATGCTGCTCCTTTGAAACCAAGATGTGTCCAATGCACCAGAGCATAAGCAATGCCAATGTGGAGAACTAGAGCTGCAACCGCGATGCAAGCTAAAGGTAAAATGATCGATTGAGCTTGAAGAAACCTCACAATGTTTTGCAAGAAAGCATACGCAAACAATCCCGGTATGAGGAACTTCAAGAACACCCCTGCTTCATGTGCTATGGCTGGTTCTTGATGAAGTAAAATCAGAATTCGATCCGAATACCACCAAATGACAGAAACAACGACAGAAAAGAAGAACGATATGATGCTCGATGTTTGAAGATGTATCCCTAACATCCTGAACATTTTCGCGCCGTATCCTTGACCACATAATGTCTCAAGTGCACCACTTAGCCCGACCTATATATAGATGATCAATTAACGAGTTCACAGTTAAAGATATAATTAAGTAAATAAAAGTATAGTACTTACAATTTTAATGTATAAAGTTGAGAAAGTATAGTAAATAAAGTATTGTCATGTATTTTTACGTACCATGAATGAGAAACCAGTAACCATGGCCCATGAATTAGCGAGATTCGAGGAAGCTAGCTCGAGCTTCCCGAGGTGTCCAGCAAACATGACGGAGACGAGGCTTATGAAGTAGAAACAACCGTTCACTACAATCATCGGAACGGAGAACAACACTTGATTTTTCGCTTCTTTACAATTGATTATCTGTCCACATGACTTGTTCAATGGATTCTCCTTTTGTTCAACCAATGTTGATACCGGTGCCGGTGCCGGTGCCGGAGTTGGTGCCGGTGCCGGTGCCGAAGTCGGTGCCGGAGTTGGAGCCGGAGCCGGAGCTGGAGTTGGTTCCGGTGATGGTGCGGGAGTTGGTGACGGTGACGGTGACGGGGCGTTCAAGTTAGTTATTGTCATAGTGAAAATGAGATTTCTAAAGTAGATACAGGAATAATAATAATTGTAAGTTGATTGAGAGTTCAGTGATTTCTAAAAACTCGAAATGTTGAATGATGTATTTGATATTCATTTTTTTGTATATTTATATATAAAAAAAAGGATTTTGCTTGAGACAATCTTGGGATCTATTGTTGTTAGAGAACAGCTGTAAATAGCGAAGAATACTCAGTTAAATACGTTTGTATCAAAAGTATACCAAAGAGATGAGTAAAAGTTGCTATGTAACAAATTTTCTAACTAATATTATTAAAAAGTAAAAAATATTAATAATAGTTATTACATTAAATTTCATATTCAGCACTTAAATTTGAATTTTAATTCATTTAATATTGAGCATTTTTTTAAAACTAAGATCACGTGGTATACTGTACATTATTTTCGTGAAATTATGTGAAGGAGAAAAAAAAAAGACAAGATCAAGAAAAATATGGGACAGTTAGAGTTAGATCTAACTTTTAAGATTTAAATTTAAATATATTTAATTTTTAAGGTAATTAGAACAAAATTTATTATACTTTTATAGTTCGAATTTAAAATATAATATTAAAATCAATTTTGTTTTATCTTTGAAAAGTCATTCTAACTTCTCTTAATTAGATTTCATGGTCATTCAAATTTGCTTAGTTAGCTTCTATAGACATTTTAACTGAAAATACAGTTTTTTTTTATGTTTATTTAATGATATCGTAGCTTTAAATTTTTAGGGAAAAATATATCAATAATATTTAAAAAATTTATTCATTCTAAACTTATTCAATTATTTCTAGGGGTGGGCATTCGGTAATTCGGTTCGATTTTGGTTTTTTTCGGTTTTTTCGGTTTCGGTTCTTGTACCATGTGTAGTGAACACCGAACCGAAATAATTCGATTCGGTTCGGTTTTTATTATTTCGATTCGGTGTTGTTATTTTGGTTTTTTTAATGGGCCTGCTTAGTTGGACTTTTAAAAATTTGCAATTTTTTTTGTTTGTTTCAGCTTAATGGGCTAAAAATAGTTACATCAAAAAGTGTCTTTTACTTTTTACTTTTTTATTTTATATTATAATATTTATTATTTAACATTAATAATTAATATAATATAAATATATATTATAATATAATATATTTCAGTAAACCGAAATACCGAATAACACAAAATTACATACCAAAAACCAAACCGAAATACCAAAAAATACAAAAACATATACCGAATCGAAAACCGAAAAACCGAAATCGAAATAAAAAAAAATTTCGATTCAATACGATATTTTGATTTTCCGATGTTAATGCCCAGCCCTATTTATTTCTCCTAATTGGTTGATCATAAGCAAATTTTTGTTAAAGAATTTAAACTTATATGATACATATGATAAATTAATAATTTCTCGTAAGTGATCATTGATCATAAGCGAACTTTTCTTCAAGAATTTAAACTTGGTTGCGACTTAAAATATCGAATCTAAATAGTAAAGTTACATGTTTAAGATCATAAAATTCAAAGATTCTCATATCCACTCGACGAACAAATTGAATCATAAAAGTAGTAACGTACATGTCCTAACTAAAATCTTGACCTTGCACAAATAATCAAATAAAGAAGGATTTGCAAGCAATCTGGAAATTTACACAATAGACTTGCAAATGCTCAGTTATATAACTCATTATGAAACACCTTCAAAATGTGTGTTAAATGTTCCTTCAAAGATTTTCACTAACCTTATCAACTAGCAAGAATAGCAAGTACCTTTGATACAAAATAGATTATACCTAGTCAAGCTATAGTTGATACATGACGTAGAAGCTAATCACAAACTCAGTCTTCTCTGATCTCGGACTATATAAGAGAAGGAAAACCTACTTACACATTGCAACGCGATAGAGAGTAAACAAAATTGAATTAAGGCGTTGTTTTAAAGACCAAAGAAACCCATTTCACTGGCTTTTTCCTTCTCAAATGTCTCGAAATACTGGTAGATGATAGTAACAGCCAATAGAATTCCTGTCCCTGAACCAATTGCCCCCATCAGATCAGCCAACACAGTCAACAGGCCAATGCAGACACCGCCAAAGGCTGCAGCTGTTGGTATATAACGGTTCAACTCCTTGTACAAATTCGATTCCCTATGCCCAGGCATCACCATTTGTTGTTCCTGGATAAATAAAAGAAAAGGATATTCTCGATTACAAATCTGTCTTGCAGTAAAATCTACACTGAGAATCTTCACGCAGAAAAAGCAATGCAATTCTATTCTGGTATAATCACTACTTGTATCTGTCTAGCATAAACAAATTTAAGCCACAAGCAAGCTCTTTTCATTGTAATTCTTCTAACTGTGAAGTGTTGTCCCCATTTATTTGCTCGTATAAAAGCACACAAGAATGTGAAAACAGACAAAATCATCAGCTTATACCTTTAACTGCTTAGCCACATCTCTTGCTGATGATCCTGATACTTCTATCCAAGTCTTTGAGAATAAGGCACATGCTGATAACATGAACACAATGTAGAATATAGCGTGGAAAGGATGTGCTACCATATCCGCCAAGCTGCAATTGGGAGTCATAAGTGCAAGTGAAGTTTTGAGAAAGAAATTCCCATATATTGAGGCTTATAGTGAGACAGAGAGATAAGTTACCTTGATGGTGCAGTAATATAATAGGCAAGACCACCGACAGGTATAGATTGACCAGAATATTCAGATTCTTTCCACTTGCCCAAGAGGTTCACAAAAAAATTGCCACTGTACTTCCTATCCAGCAACTGCGAACATACAAATGTATTCAGATGATGACGCTGTAAAGAGCTTACAGAACTAGGTAACCACTAACATTTGTTTAATATTATCTGCAAAAAAGGCATATACCTGGGAAATGAAGTAAACATTGGATACAAGTGCTGATTGTAAGATAATGGGCATATTGGAAGTGTAGAACAGCTTAATTGGATATGAACCCTGCTGTCCACGGGCATTCTTTGACCTTACGGGCAAAACAACACGGAACCCTTGCAGGTAGATAACAATAAGGAAGATCAAGACTGTGGCAAGCAAGTTTGTTACGTTCGGAAGGTTCTGCCGGTAGAATGCCTCACGAAGTCCACGAACCTTGTCAGTTCGAGTGATCAATAAATGGAATAAAGCTATAACAGCTCCTTCAAATTCAGCTCCACGACCACTGTTGATTGTGGTTGGACTAAATGCTTTCCAGATGATGTTCTCGCTGGAGAAGAAACCAGCAAAATTTCAATAAAGTTTGGAACAAGTTGTAGTACCTGTGTAATTGAGAGGAGATAAGATCAGAAGCTTACCACATGTTGGTAGCTATAAAAAGTGAGATACCGGAGCCCAGACCATATCCTTTCTGAAGGAGCTCATCAAGGCAAATAACAATTATGCCAGCAAACCACAGTTGAATGATTATCAGCACTGCGTTTCCAACCCCAAGCTGACTAACACTGCCGTACATGCCAGAGAGAACATATGCAACTGCTTCACCAATAGCTATGAGAATCCCTAATAACTTTTGTGCACCATTCCTGAAACAAAAAAGAATACCGATGAGTGATATCATGAAAGCGCTGCGAGATTATTATAGCTAATCAGAATGACTACATAGCCTAAAAATATAGAAAGTGGAGCTACAAAGGCATACAGACGTAACAAAAACTCACGACTGGTTAATTGAGTGAAGTGTAATACCACAAACAAAAATGCAGAAAGACGAGCTTAAAACTTCACTTGACAGATAAGATGCACTTAAGAAACAGATATCACACCCAAACTTTCAATTACTTCATTTATAGTCTTCCATCTATTTTCTTTTTGCAAATTGAACATACTTATCCCAAAAATAGTTTACACTTTCTTTTTCACTTTCTCAGTCAGCTAACAGCTGAGGAATAAATGGTCTCTATTGTCTATACTAGTATAAATCCGGGCAAAACCTGCAACCGTGCAGGTTCTTGTACAGTGCCTGTTGAGGTCTGGCCTCGTTCTTGGAGCCAAGAAAGTTTGGCTGTCTTTGGAACTCAAATACACTTGTTCCACTAGCAGACTCAAGGTGGTCAGCCAATAACTTGGAATTGTGACCATAGCTTGGGTGATGTAAGAGGAGAAAGGTGCAGTTTTGTGTTATCTCTGTCTAGAAGGGCTAAACTGACATTGCTTGTCTGTGCTAGCATAAACCATTCTTGATGAAAGATATAATTCCAATTCAACTTCAACATTTCTACAACTTATTATCAGCAATATGCAACGACTGTTGCTAACTGTCAAGATACTGACAAAAGGACAAACGGGAGCCTGGAGCTTACAAAGTTTCCATCAGCACATTTTTGCTGGCTTACATTAGGATTGGGACTAAACATGACTAAACAGTAAGCACAAGTATATGCAGAACCATATAAAAATTGCGAGCATGTTGCACAGATAGGCCGGTTTGCTTGACATGTTCCCAAATGTATCATCCCAATAAAATTGTTGCATAATCGAGCTTAAAAGATGAGTGGGAACCAATCAAACACACAGCTCAACTGGAACTAAAGGGAAGCAACATCGAGAGAGGGATCCAGCAAGTTTAGGATAACCCAACATCAAAACATATTTACTGAACTATAGTACTTACAGAAGTGCTCGGTCCTCCCGAACATTGTTGTCAACTTCAATGATCTTTGACCCAGCTAAAAGTTGCATAACCAATCCAGAAGTCACAATTGGGGTGATTCCAAGTTCCATGACAGTTCCACGGTTTGAAGCAAGGATAACACGCATCCAATAGAACGGATCGGCACCAGTTGTGGAGTGTATGCCATACAAAGGTAACTGACTGCATACCAGGAAAATAAATAGAGAGATCACAGTGTATAAAACCTTCTCTCTGAATGGAATTTTTCGATCAGCACTCTGAACTTCAGGCAGGAACGAGAGAAATGGACGAACAAGATGGAGTACTCTGAATCCACCTCCCATCTTGTTTTCTACAAATTTACCTGCTTGTCCAAATACAAATTCTTATTAAAACGGAAAAACTAATCAAACACATAAAACACTCTACTAAAACAGGCAAAAACAGGGATTTCAAATCTAAGATTTTTGCCAATCAAGCAAAACTAATTTGTTTTGATTCAAAACTATTCAATCAGTCCATCAAATATACCTCAATCTCAACCAAATTATCTATCTCTAAATATACAATCGATTTACTTGCAATTCAAAAAACAAATAAAAGCTAAATAACTCGAAATAAAACTTCAAAATGAACAAATGCGTACTGTAATTTGGAGAAAATACATAGAAATATGAGCCTTAACTCACCGAAGTGAAGGCTTGTTGATGTATCTGAGATTCAATCAATCAATCATCAATCAAATATATCTCAATCTCAACTAATTTATCTATATCTATAACCGATTCACTTGCAATACAAAAAAACAGATTAAACGAACAAAATTCGTAGCTAAATAACACAAAATAAAACTTGAAATGAACAAATACATACAGTAATTTGAAGAAAATGCAGAGAAATTCGAACCTTACCGGAGATTTGGACGGAGGAGGAGGAGAAGAAGGGTTTTTCTCCTTTCAGATCTATGAGCTCCGGCGGCTTTGATTTTTTTTTTTTTTTTAAAGAGGAAGGAGTGTTGATTTACTATGTCACTGTTCCAATCATATAATGACACGTATATAAAAGCTGAATTGAATAATTCGATAAAATTTTAATAAATAAATTGAAAAGTATTAAATGTTTGAAAAATATTTTGGAAGTGTTCAACATTTTTATTTCATATAAAAAAATTAAATTAAATTTCTTTTACTCCTAACATTTTTTAAAAAATTAATAAGTCAAAGTATAATTTGAAAAATAATATAGATGTATTTTGTACTTTTTTCGCTCTAATTATTCACAAAATCTCAAAATAATTTCAATTTATATTCATCGTTTAACACAACTCATTTTTCAAATACAATTTCATTTTGGAAACAAAATGTAAAAGGAAAAATGACCGATCTTCCACTTTTTTTCCCTACATGTATCAATATGCGAGTAAAAAGTTCAAGCCTATGAGATCTCTCTTGAATGATGGTCTTTTTTGTGCGTTGATAATGAGACACAACAATTGAGTAGAAATGTTAAGTAGTATCGCTACTCACGATCATCTCTTTTTCGCAATATTGTATGCAGAACATAATAATTTTGGCTCAAATTTTATATCATGTCAAACCAATTAAGCAAAACTTTAGCTTCGCCCCGGATTATATATGTAGCTTCATATGATTTATGAGGTTTACAAAATGAAGAGCTTTGAAATTCTTGATGACCAAACAGTGGAGTTATCAATATTAAACTTCACATTACAATGTGATGTGTATAATAATCTCAAGATTATCTTATCCTAAATAGTCATTGAGATAAGTTATCCCATCAAAATAATTTATCACCGAATAATTTGTTTCCAACCAATCGGCTCCAAGTGCATGATGAGAATACTGCAATTTATGCCTTTTTCACACAGTATGTAAAGGAAAGAAGAGATGCACCACATTAACTTCTGTAAGTTTGAGCATTAAGTAAAATCTGCAACTTTACAAACAATGAAATGTCACAAGTCATGCGGCAACAGGGTACGCTCCTTACAATCAAGTGGTTGAACACCCCTCTCTAGATAAGAAGCAGAACGCGCCATCACCTACAGCCCTTTCCTCTACCAGGGACTTCACGCATACAAGAAAGTGATCCAAACTACGCCCTAAAAAAGCTATGCATACGCGAATCAGTCTAAAGTTCGATTACCTTTTGGTAATCACATCTCTAAGCCTTCTTCTTAAAAAATGATAGGATATTTCCTTGTTTAGGATCCTTATTTCCTGCTTTCTTGTTTCCTGCTTTATTGGCTTGATTTGTAGGTGCAGTACTTCCCAGAGCGGGAGACTTCTTAGCCATAGGTGCTCTGAAATAAACCACAAGTCAGGTAAACAGAAACAGTTTACAAAGTACTGTTAAGAGATTACTAACAATAGAAAGGAAGTCAGGAAAGGGTGACAACAAGAAAAAGGCTCAAAAAATGAAGAAGGTAGTAATCACAACCGGAGTTGCACGTAAACAAATAGAGATGATCTATTATCAAACCTAGAGGCTGATGGAATCTATTTTCCATGGGTTCAACTGAAACTCTGAATTTAATATTTTTTACATGGAACATATATCAAACCCAATAAGTTCAAATCCTGAATACACCTATGATCAAACCTTCGACCAAGTTAATTGAGAATAGCTGAAATTCTCTGCAGACCCAAATACACGCATAGCTTGGTTCATTTTAAGACCACAACAGTAATGGTATCCACTAGTTCAGCATTTGTACACAGAAGGTGACAGTAACCATGCCTCAAACTAAATCTTAGATGAAAAACATAGGAAAGTTTTGTATGTTTGGCTAGTTAGCATCAACGCTCTGCAAGCCTCTCTAACATGCACATACTTTAAATTATATGTCATTAATTTTATCTCTGGCCAAATACATACACGGACCCTTAAACTCACCGGATCTTTTTATTTAGACACCTTATCTAAAAGTATGATATTGATGGAAAGTTTAGGGGGTGGTCAATGTATTTGACCTTTCTTTTAATATATATATATTAGGACATGGAATGTCCAAAATAAGAGCAACCATGCAAACTATCCAGACATCAATGAAAAGACTGCAAAATAATGTTCACCTGTCACCAGTACTATTAACTGGATTGTTGTCAGCTTTCTTCATTGTATTACTGTCAGCCTTTGTTTCTGTATCTTCACCTTCCCAAACAACCTCGGTCACTGGAGAGTGTAAGCAAATGAATCAGTGCAAGGAAAAAATCATTTAGGCAGTTATATTGGAATTAAAGCATAGAATCTGCCTACCCTTAAGTAGAAAATCAGTAGAGAGCTCATCGTATCGATGTGAAAGGAATTGAATTCCATATCATAAAATAAGTAAATATGGATCAAGAATAAAAATTCATTGAATGGTAGAACAGGAACTGACAAAATTTCAATGCAAATCTTCTCGGATGGGTCAACTACTTAGCTCAGTAAGAATTCATCTTTAATTCACTAGGAGATTTCTTAAGATTGCTCTAAATTGCCTGAAAGCAACAATCGGGAGGCTTGTGACTACAAAGGATTTCTTGAAAAAGCATAAAAAATACATTATTAGATGCCTTTATTTTTTCTTTATTTTAGATCATAGGATAACGCAAGTACAGTGAGGAAAAGTCGACTCACGTTTAACTTTATTCACTCCATCGCATGACCCTAACCCATGCAAACTGTTATAATCAATTTAGAAAATTATATTTCATCACAAGTCATACCTTCTCTTCCACGTTCATCAATTCGTGTCTTCATTACTTTTCTTCTTTTAGGAGAAGTTGGAGCAGCATTGGTGACTTCATCCTTTACAGCGGCATTCTTAGGACTGGCATGTTCTGGAATAATCTCAGAAGAATGCAACTTAGAAGACTTACATTCGCTGGTAGGTAAAGGTTTTCTTTCTTGCTCATGACTCCTTTTTGAGAATGTTTCTTGCTCGGGACTCTTTTTCGAGAATGTTTCTTGCTCAGGACTCTTGCTGCCAGCCTCCATTGTTTCTTGCTCATGACTCTTGCTGTCCTTTGCTTTCTTGACTTCCCGCTTTTCCAGTTCTGGAGTACTAGGAGTTTGTTTTGATCCTAAAATAGATTTCTGCTTTGGAGGTTCAGGTGAGGCTAGGTTGACAGCGTCCTTGAATTCATCTTCTTCATCTGAAAAATCAAAAATTACCCTCCTTTTTCTATTCCCCTCACCATTTGATGTCCTCCTGATGCTGACTTGTTGATCATCGTCATCACTGATCCTATCTTCTATTCCTTCTGGAGTACATATCTGAGCCGCATTACCTAAGTAAACATATGTTCCAAAGGGAAGGAAGTGGTCAGTCAAGTGCAATTCATAATCCAAGACAAAAGAAACAAAACATAATGCAAATTCAATCACAAGACCAAACAGTGAAAGGTACAAACCAACAGGATTTGGTGTGGCATCACTGCTAGCAGCAGAAACAATATCAACTTTTGGCTTTGTAGGTATGCGACCCCACATATTAGCCAATGCCCCACCATTTTTAGAACTTTTCTCAGACTGAACTGCCTTCTTAGCAGGTGGAAGTTGAGCAACTTTGTGTTTATCTGCGACAAACTTACTACCCTCTCCAGGACCTGATGCGCCACGACTCTCACTTTTGGCATCAACCACATGTGAAGATGGTACACTGGCACTAGGACTTGGTAGTTGAACCTTTTTCTGCTCAGGTTTCACTTGAGCAGTAGAGTTACTATTACGAAGTCCTGATGCTTCACTTTTCACCTGAGGAACAGCATTAGTGCTTGGAATTGTTCCTCCACCGTTGCGCGTGATGAAAGGATTTGAAACTCCACAAAACCTACAATATACCAGTAAGCATCACAAAGGGAGCAAATACCACCCAGCACATGTGTATTTCATAGCATGGATTACCTAACCAATTTTGAAATAATAAATGGTTCTCAAAAGTCATAATGATACGCATATCGGGTGTGGGGAAAAAAAAAGGTCACTCCAGAGTAGAGATGAAGGCTTATCTTGAAGACTCTGAAACACAAGTACTATACCTATTATCGAGCAAACAATTATCAGCTGAGAGGGACTGCCTAAATAGCTCTTCGGCCTGGACAAATTCAGAATTCCAGAGGGCCACTGGATCCTTTGGGATGCAAGCTTGCACGCTATAGACCTGGACTGAGCAATCATCTGAAAATTCTTTCTTGGCTTCTGCATAGAAATAGCCGGTTGGGCTTTGATAAATAGTTGCAACAACTTGCCACAGAACAAAAGCGCATGAAGAAGAAGTAGAAATGTAGAAATACATAATACTTAACTTCTGGCATATCTCCATCAAAATGCCACACACATAAAAAGCTTAAGGAAAAGGTAAAATGGCATTTCTAACATGCTAGATTCAAACAAATGTCAACTTCTCAAAAGCAGATGAGGGTAGGAAAGCTGCAAACAAACTTATGTAACAAAGAACCCTCTTAAGTCTCAATGCACTTCTTCATCAGAATTGATATAGTAAACCAGTTTATGATGTCATGAGTTGGATCATGGGCATCAATCCAATAATATTTCTAATAATAGTCTCAAACTCTTCATCTTTGTTATTCGTTTCTTGCAGGATCAATAGAGTTAAACTACTTGCTAGATCTGAAAAGAATCTCAACCACACCAAACAAGGTTGTTATTAAAGCTTGTATAACTTTAAGAGTTCTAGATTTTCAGACTGCTGATATTGTCATTAGCATTTGCTGAACCAAATACTAAGCTTATGAATGCCAAACATACTCTCACTGTAACTTACCAATGTAAATAAGAACACGGTTATATTAAAGAGAAACATTAGCCTTGTACGTAATGTTACTCTTTGTTTCTCTATGAAGAAAACCTTTTTTACTTCAAATAACTGAGATTTTTAGTATGAAAGAAGTGGTACCAAGAAGATACACCAGTCTTTAGACATATGGCAAAACCATGAAGCAACTAACGAGAATTTAGTTCAGCTATCAGCACCCCAATACTGACTTGACAAAATTTTGAAGTTGATATATCACGAACATCCTTCATACGGTTCCAACCAAGGTGCTAAATTGGTGAGACAATGACAAAATAATGATAAAAGATCGAAAAAGGCGCAACAAGCTCAGCCCGCTCCAACGCAAAAATGATATTAAGGATAGAGATGATACAGCAGTGATAATGTAATGTACCGTGTAGTTACGTTCGGTCAAATAAATTATTTTATAACAAAATAACATTTAAAAGGATATCGAACCTGCGAGGTTAGCAGAAGTGACAAGTCTTATATGGTAGGTTGAAGGGCTATCTTTCAACCAGCCAGACAAGCTGTAGACCACTTCAACACCATTTCCATGCTTTTCAACAAATTCCTGAAGCAACCTGTTGTAAACAACCAACTAGCCTTGGCATTACCAGGTGAGTAAACCAAAACATACTTAACAAAAAATAAAAAAAAATAAAAGCTCACCTCTTTGCAGAATTTGATGACACCAAAAAATTTCGACTCAGCCACTTGTACGAAACCTGCAGGCCAATAAAAATAGAAGCTTAGATGATTGTGAAGTTAATCAGTTACAACTCTGGTTGAGCAGCTCGTGATTCATTTTGTAATTGATTCCATTTCAATCTGTATAATAAAGCTGTAAAAAGTACACTTGGGATTCACTGAATGAAATACAACTTCTTTCTTCTCTAAACTCTCTTCTTCTACAGTTAGAACTCTTGAACTCATTTCTTGATCTAGCTTCCATCTTCGAGAGCTATTAGTTCCTGGATTGCTTCTCATCATTAACTTCGTATTATATCAGGGATCAAAACAGCACTTGGATATTACTGAAACCATATTTACAGTAGAGCTCTAGTGTCTTCTCTCTCTAGCTAAAAGGATTTTAAAACATCTACGGTACTCACCGTATCATTAGAGTAAAACTGATTACACCAAAAATAGCAGTAAGATGAAGTTCAACTTGATCTTCTGCTCATCATTATCCTAGTCTTTTATTACAAATTTATCAAAAGTAAGGAGCTGATGGAATCAAGAATCACCTTCAATAGGTCAATTATTATGGAAATCATAAACATAACGATTGCAAGCAACAAACTTTCTACAACAACAACATACAAAGTGTAATCCCTCAAGTGGAGTCGGGGAAGGATAGTGTGTAGCCAGATGAGATTGTGTCCGATATACCCTCAGTTCAAGAAAATAGTAGGAATGAAGAGATTAACACAAGCAAAAAACATTCTGAACAACAAAAAAAAACTGAACTTCGTAAATCAATAAAGAAAAATGGCATCTTTTTAGCAAAACTATCAAAATTAAAGGAGCTGATGGAATACAAAATAACCTACAATGGGTCAACTATAGATGCAACTATAAACACAAAAATCGAAACTTTATCATAAATTTAACAAAAAAGGAACAAAAACTGAAAAAAGATATAGATATACCACTTGAAGTTTGTCTGATACAAGAGCTTGAATCTCATCGACGATGCCTAGGGTTTCGATATCCGCCATTATCGGGTACGTCGAATATGAATCGGGTCAAATCTCACAGAGAAGAAAAGAGAATCCAAAATTTCCCTCCTAAGGGCACACTATTTCCCGCCATTGTAATGGACTTGGAGCTTTTTATATGCTAGGGCCTAGAGATTTTTGGGAACTCACGTGCATTTCACGTGCTTGGAGATGGTCTAGTCTAGCATTAGAGATTTACAAATTTGATGTTATTTTTTCGGAAACGGACTCGGAATTTGAAGCTTATGAGATCGATTCTAGCCTTTTTATATTTGGGTTTTATCAAACTTATACATTTTACTCTATCCCCGCTTCTATTGTAAATTTACAGTAGTAACTTGCACTAGGCAATTCCAACTTCGATTTACTGGGTTATATTTGGATTTGAAATTTAAAGTTTATGAGATTGATTCTTGTGCATTAGCTCGCAAACAACGTAGATGTAACCCGCACTAGGCTATTCAAACTTCGATTTATATCTGTAATCACCTTTTTTTTACAATGACAAAATAAAGTTTCTAATTTGTTACTCGGAGGGAAATGAAAAGGAAATCAACAAGAGTTGTAGCGAAGTTGAAAGTATTGTTTCATCATTAATTAGAGTTTACATGTTCAAGTCTTGTTACGTATGAAGTCGGAAACACAATGAAATAGAAAGAAGAAAAAAAAAACTCTAAAAAAGATTCAAACTATTGTATGAGAAAAACAAAATTGATCCATGTTGAATCATCTAACAAGTGTCAACTAGGTTCCAAACACTTTGATACTTAGTTGTAAGCAAAACAATATCATTAATGATGATTGAATGTTTATCAATATAAATTATCTTCCTATATAGTACAAAATAAAATTTGTAATTACTACAAACACTTGGAAAGCATAGAGGTTCAGAGACTTGTGCCCCAATTCAGATCATGCAAACCTGAATACAGAAGGTGGATGATGGAACAATTATAAACAATCATCATCCAAGTAGTGTAAAGTTATTCGTTTCCTGGGAGATCGCTGAATAACTGGAAATTTGAAGACGAGCACAACCCGTGATCAACATCCACTAATGACATGTATCTTCATCAATAATCTTTGATCATGCAATTAGTCGATGCTTTTGCAGTTCACATGCATCTACAGAGAGCTCAAGGTAGGACGCGGAGTGAAGAGGTAGACCTCCTCAAAGCTCCCCCTACATTACACAGACACGAGAGTCTTGAATTTCGTCTTGTATTCTTAAGAAGAATCTCAACCAGTAAAGAGGGTGATGTGAACTTACCGAACCTTCCCAGCATAAGAGGGACTGTAATTGTAGATGAGGTTGTCAAGTACTTTGCTGGTCGCCGGCTTATTATTAGAAGATTTTCTAGCTTCACTGTAATTTACAAGGAAAAATAAATAAACGAAGAGGCAAAACAAGAAGCACGGCTTTATTCAGAAATTGATAGGTTTCAGCATAACTTTGTCTCACTTTCTACTGCAGACAGAGAGGGAAAGAAGTTTGAAACGAGCTAATAATTATGGATTACGTAAAGGGTTGTTCTTGTGCGTTTCTCTCATTTTCTTTGATGATGTAATAAAACAGTCATCACTGGTGAGGTGAACAGTAGGAGGATCAGCTTATAGCTTCCCATCAGAAAAGCATGAGCTATCTGAAACATTTATTGCAGTTTCATTTTGTAAGCAAATCGATGTCAAAAATCATTTTCCAAAATTAAAATGTGAACATCATATATTAGAAATTGGAAAGCATTCTCCTGCCTCCCTATTGTGTGCTGTGTCTGAACTAATTCCAAGATTCCGCAACCTTACGGGGCAAGAACACTGAGAAGAAAAGGTCAATACCTGATAAAATAGTTGGCAACATGTTGACTCACTTGGATTGCATCCTCGGTATGTGGAATCTGTGATGAACCCCACTCGAAAACATTTTTCTGCAATTACCATGACGAAGTAATGCAGTTAAATTTCAAACTTCTAGTGGAAAATGTCGTCAAAGAGCTTGAGTTATCACACTAAGTTCAACAATTCCCTTCAAGAAATAGCCATTCAGGCATGTAAAAAACCGTATCACTATTCCTCACTTAATAGAACCTCATAAGTCATGCATGCAATCACTCCTATGGTCATCCCCGGCTAGACATGGGAGGAACAGAATACATACTGTTGATAATACCATTTCAGAGACAAAATCTAAATCATGCAGTCTAGAAAATAAAGGCGTGATATAAACTTTAAGGCATGCTTGTCTGACAGAAACCTACCCTCAATCCGCAGAGCAGACTGTGATGAGATATTTACATAATAGGGAAAAGCAACAAATCCACACAAAATAAAGTAAGAAACTGTATACTACCTGACATGTTATCAGATCTAACAACAACGTTTTTGTACTTCAATTAACAACTAAATCCTGTTTATCTCAGATGGAATTACAGACAAGAAGACAGTAACCAAAGACAGTACCTCTGGGTGCCACTGGAGTGCAGTTATGGGATAGTGTTGTGCTTGAACACTGGAGACATAGGCCTGAATCAATTTTTTAAACAAATCAGAAACAAAAAGGTTCAACACTTCAACTACTTTATACTAGACTCCGTACAATTTGATGAGATTCTCACAGATATTCCAGAGAGGGGCGAAGGGATAAAATATGTCATCTACCTTGTTTTTCTTATCAACACTAGTTGTCAATATCTTGAAAAAGCCACACAGGTCATTATTTGCTTGAAGCCTTTCTGGTGATATACCAAACTGTAGCATGAGAAAACAATTATTCAGCCTCATCACAGTAATCCAAAAGTGCCAAATAAGGTCCTTGGGACTAGGATAATACAGATAAAAGTTGAAAGCCAAATGGCAATATCTAGCATGCATAGAATTCATTCTAAGATTAGCATATATTCGTTTGAAACTGATTTCTCCCCGTCATTGCACTAACAAAGTCCTTTTATGCTGTAATCACGAATCGCTGGAAGAATGATTTGATCTACAACTATGAACCATACAATCTTAACCTATAAAAAAAAGTTATTAATAACAAGGGTAGTTCTCTGGCCCAATGAGCATACACTACCCAATGAATCAGGATAAAGAATTTTTCCAATGTAATAGTAACAAAGTCTAGTTCATATTTAAGTAATGTTACTACTGATGACAAATACTCATTAGGAATATGAAGAATGTTGTCCAGAGAAATCGCAGTAGAGCTGCAGAAAGCAACTTGAATGAATTCTGCAGGCAATGAAACAGATATGTATGTAATCCAAAGGCAGGTAAAGATGCCCAATTATTCGTAGTGAAACCAAGGAATCCTGGTATTTCTAAGTTCTAACCGTTTCAGACATGATACAAGACATAAAACTACACAAAATAGCTGGAATACTTTTTCTGTAGAGTACATTCGGGAGTAATCATGATCTCACAAAGTACAAAGAGTATCATCGTGAAGTCATCACAGTCTCCACCTCAAAAAGAGAAAAAAGATAGTAAATCTTGTACTGACCAAAAATAATGTACAGAGACGGAAGTGCGACGAATGGAAAAGAAAAACCTATCATGTGAAACGCACACGATGATTTTGCATCACAAGACAATGTGTAGTCATCTTCTTTAGCAGCACAGGTGGAAACCTGCAGGAAACCGTTCATTAGCCAATTGTCTATTGTCAAAATTAGAATTACCAGAGGGCCCTTCATACATTATAAAACTGTTGACGTAGGTGTCAAATAATATAAATATTCAATTCACATGAGTTACTATATTTGTTTCTTTAAAAAGAAATTGGCAAATGTGTCTTGTTACAGTTCAATTAGAATGCAGGGAGAAAAATAAGAGACAATGCCTTCCCACTGAGCTCATAACCTACTACATGAACTTGGTTATGGATACGTATCCCATTGCGGGTGGCCGGTGGGTGTAAGTATCCGGTATTATTACACGCAATTTTATTGCTTATCTCTAGACATATTTTCAAACCTAACTAAGAGTTCACATACATGTCACACCAGTTCAAAACTGGTGCTACATGTATTATAGCTCATAATACCACCGATTCCCTTTTATTCTTTTAGGATCAGTCTACACTCAAAACGATTGTTTCAGAACCACACGTGCAAGAAAATATGCACACTTATAGCAAATCAGATTGCAATGCCAAGTCTTAATCTTGGTTGTTCAAACATCCACACTTCCCTATTATGTGATTACTAATACCACATAGGGAAAAAAAGTATTATACAAACCCTTTGAATTTTCAAAATCTGAAAACACACACTATTTATGATTTCCTGTCATTCAGGCACTTGAACTTGAACTTTTTTTTAAAATCTAGCATTTAAAGCCTTTAAATGAGGGTAATCTGGGAATTTCCCGAGTGGAACATAAATGGAGGAGGAAAGAAGAGGGAGAAAGAGAAGAGAGGGGAAAAAAACTAATATTCAACAATAAGAGCAGGCGTGAAAAGGAAATTTATACCTTCCAAAAACTGTTCCTTCAAATTTTATATTTTCTACAAATTGTACTGTAGACGCTTGATGCGATGCACTGAATTCCTCAAGAATGTTATTGTCCTATAACATCAAAAAAAAGTTTTAAAAAATGTTAATATCAACATAACAGAAAAAAACAGGAGTGAAACACTGAGCAGAGTTGTTTGGTTCACACAGGTATTGAGGAATAATGATCCCCTACACTACTTTAAAAGGTGGTCTCTCACATCATGTGTTTGGGTCATGGGTTACTTGAGAGAAACACAGTAGCTTTGATGTGTCAAATAATTTATTCCAGAAGTAATTAGCAAAATATCAACAAGGCATGAATTATAGTCAAGTACAGTTAGTAGAATATTGTGAAATTGGGCATAGGTAAAAACGAATTAGAACTCACTGCACAAATCAGAAAGAAAAAGCAAATATAATGTCGACCAGAATATATAATTAAATACCGATTACTGATATTATCTGCAATAACTTCTTACTCCTCATCAAGATATGATCCAACACCCCTTTTTATGTTCTACCTCAAAATTTCCTTTGGAGTCCTCCCCAAATAACTACTCTAGGATAATAGAGTAATACCACAAACAACGAGCATTTTATTACCTATTCATAAAGATATTTGAATTTTTGGATATACTAAGGATGCACAAGTATTGAGAGCTTAAACTTTATCCGGAATGTGTAAGCTCTTTTTGACTTGCCATAGAAATTTTACACCCCGTTAAAGTTTGTTCGCTAGTCCAGAGATTTCACATCAAGTGTATATAGAACAAATTACTCTGTGTTAAAACAGTTCCCGACTTCTCAAATTTAAGTGCCTTCTGATAAACTTAAGAGCACGAACTCTATCTTCCCATACGCCTTCATTACCTTGGAGATGATCATTGTTAAAAGTTCAAAACCCAAGCAGATGGCAAGAAGAGGGAAATGCTCACCCGCGTCATTCTTCTCCAGAACTTTCTGCAATATCAGGAAAAAGCTTACAATCATTGTACAAACAATGTTGATACAAACATCTTCGAAAAAAACAAAAACAACCCTTAAGATGATGATAATTAGCAGATAATGTATGTAAATTAAAGTATACAAGCTCGTAGATATCCTATTCAAAGTAATTGTTTGTGTCAAGCTTTTGTCCAGGCATCATGCAGGTTCACATACAGGGTATTTTTCAAGTGAAGAAAAATTGCAGCAGCAGTGACATAATTAGTAGAAAGTGTAAAAACAGGAGAAAGTTACCTCGAATATTCCTTTAACAACTTCAAAGTAGAGACCCTTCTTGCTCCACCCTCCAGTGAAGATAATTCCATTGACTAGATTAAGTTTCTGCACATACATTGAGTAACATATGTGAGATGCCACACTGCAAATGCGAAGATGAGAGATAATAACATGCTTTGTCAGGTCTTTTAAAATAGCTTAGTGGTTTTTAGATGCCTTCAGGCCAATATGTACGCAATCATCATTTAAATATACACAATAAGAAGTTTATGTAGTGAAAGATTGAAGGGATTATTATTATTTCCAAACACAAGAGCAGGCTAAAATTAGAGCAAAAAGAAGTGTGAAAAAAATCGACTTTGGGCCTAACTCCACCGCATAAGTAAGCTCATAAGGGGAGCACTGCCCAAGACCATATAAGGAGGATCACAACCTATTCTCTCAACCAATGTGGGACTTAACACTCCACTCCACGCTAGGATTGAACAACTAGAGTTTCAATAACATAACAAGGAGATCCAACATTAAGAAACATAACAATAGAGATCAATGGGTTTGACTTGATACCAAGTGAAGAAATGGGTTTTGGGCCTAACACAACCCCAAAACAACCTCATGAGTAGAGGATTTCCCAAGACCATATAAAGTGGGTCACAACCCATTCCCTCAACCATAAAAGGATGGTAAACTTTTAGATCAGATAAATAAACGTGTTTGGTCTATATAAAAGAGTCAGGCCCCGCGCTTGCTTTGAGGATGGTGACATACTTAAATGATAAAAGACAGTGACATACTTAAACCATAAGGATCTAAGTAGTTTTGGGAACTTGTACTAGGCCAATCAGTCAATCAAATCAACTATATTTCAAACAAAAACTAGTTGACATCAGCCATACAAATGCTTTTTGTATCCATACACTCTACTCAGACCCAGGAGCAGAGCCAACTCGTGGGTTAGGGGTTTATCTGATTCCCCTTCGACGGAAAAACATACTATTTCTACATGATTAAAACTACTTTCTATGCATATATATTAAATATCGAACCACTTTCAGCTAGTACATGGATGTTCAGATGATTCATCATTAGAATATTATACTCAGTTTCAACTTTTTGATAAGGTAAGATAAAACATCTACTCTAACTTATTTATGCTCAAGTTCAATGCATAGCTTTTTGGTTGTTAAATTATATCATCAGCTCTAGTCCTTCTAGTTTACACTAAACTGCCTTAAGTAGCCCTCGAGGAGTCCGATTATTCTCTCCGTCTGACCTTTCAAGGATATACTGACAGTAGAAGGATATACTGACAGTAGATCGTCTTCTAACACTACGAACAAGTTTCAAAAGTCAACTTCATGTACATCAAACACAATCACAGAAACTGAAACGAAGGAGATAGTAAGTACAGCTAAAATTAAAGTTAGGAAGTAAAGTATTTACTTGATTGATAATTTCAGGAGGCTCTGTATATATAATCGGTATAACTCTAGCACCAGCCATTTCAGCAAACTTGACATAAGAAGCAGCTATGTATGAGACATCACTGGCGTTGTTGAGACGACCGGAAGCTCCGTCGCCGGGATGACTCACAATTCCGATGACCGGCCGGTAATTAAGTGCCGGATCCGTCGCCGTACAGCTAGGAAAACTCAATTGCGACTCGATCAGCTGGGGTTTCACATGAGTAGCCATCAATTGGATGAAAATTGTGAAAAATGGAATCAAAAAATTGGTTTCCATTTGCATTTTGATGAATTGATGAAATTTGAGGAGAATTGATTTTCTCCTCTTCTTAGTATTGTGTGGTCTTTGAGTATTGAACATGAAAGTTACATTTTTGGTTTTTTAATATGAAATATTATTTTATTTCTATTTTTTTATTTGAACTATCTCGTTTTTCTACTTGAAATATAATCGTAATTTATATATATTTGAAAAGAAAACAATCTATTATTATGGTATGTTAGATTAATAGTTGGTGATATTTTAGGTAGAAATGAGAGTGTACAACGGTAGATTCGGTTTGATTTATCAATTTTCAATTTAAATAGGTTAAATCAATAAGTTACTTTTTTAACGATTTTTGAATTTTTATTTAATCAATAATAAAATACTTATAAATAAATATATGAATTCTCCAACAATTGAACGCTAACATGAAAAGAACTATACAAAGTATAACATAAAGAGAAATGAAAAGAAATATGTTCTTATTTTATTTTTTGACGTATTGTATAATGTAAAGTTGTAAATTCAAAGTCACCAATAAAGTATAAATAGAATGCTAAAAGGCAAAGACAATAACTAGTAAGGTACTGAGATTAATATTTACGTATAGATAAAATAGTAAATTACTATAGTCTTAATTAGTTATCAATTTATCCAATTAACTCAAATTAAGAAACCCAAACCATATCCATAACCCGATAATTTTTTTTATAAAATCATTAAAAAGTCGTTAACCCAATAGTAATGAACTAATAACACTTTTTCGATTTGACTTTATGGTTTGTTCGTTTTTGTATACCCCTAAGAAAAAGAGAATATTTGATAATTCAGATAGAAAACTTGTAGAAACGTGATATTTTACATATATTATTTTATTATTATCCTTATAAAAAATATGCACAAGCGAAATACCTTTTTACAAATTTAATATCTAAACCATCGAATATTTATATTATATTACCAACTATTTATTAAAATATATATCGACAAATATATGATAGCACGTGGAAATATTTATATTATTTGCCACCAAAAGTTTCTTTTTGTAGTGTCAACTAAAATAGGTTGAGATTTATGGCATAATATTTAAAAATGTGGTATATTTAAGTGATTAACTAATGTGCATTAGAGAATAGACGCAGAAAATGTACAAATAAGGTATATTTTTGGATTTAAAATTCAGTTAATCTGAGAATATTGTAAAATCTTTTCACAATTTTTTAAAATTGTGTGTTTAATTAAAATACATGAGATAAATTAAAACGAATCAAAGAAAATATTAAATTAAAAGTTACTCAAAGAAAGGAGAATTTTCCTCCAAATGTCAATTGAACATTTTAATTGTTTTTATATAAATAGTCCTATTTCTGTTGTCTCAGAAAAAAAAATAGACCTTTTTGATTGAACATAACAATTCTTTTTATAGTACATAGTTATGGTTTTTATAGAGAAAATATTTAGGTTTTATATGGCTAGTATTTTTTTTTATTGTGACTTGTTTAAATCATATTTTTGTGAAATAGGTTTGAAGATTTCAAACTAGTATATCTCATCTAATTTGAATATTTTTACAAACAAAACATTAGCAAATTGTAAATACAACATATTAATATGTTTCAACTTGAAAATGTGTTTGTTGCTCCTCGAGATCAACTCGCCCCATTAATAAGGTCGTAACAGATATTTATGAAACTTTTTCGGTAAAAATCAAGTCCAGATTATGTATCACCAAAAATTTATGGATTATAGCAAATGAAAATTGATAAATTTGATTTTTTTTACGTTGGAGCTCATTTGAACTTGAAAATGCATTTATGTGCCCCTCGGGACCAAGTCACACCATTAAAAAAGTCGTTACAGACTTCCATGAAAAATTCCGTCCAAAAACAACTAGAGATCATGTATCACCAAAAATTTATGGACTATATAGCACATGAAAATTGGTAAATTTGATTTTTCCTACATTGGGCCTAATTTGAACTTGAAATGTGTCTATGTGCCCCTCGGGACTAACTCATGCTATTAGTAAAGTCGTTAACGGACTTCCATGAAAAATTTCGATCAAAAATAAGTCGAGATACATATAACCGAGAATTCATGGACTATAACATATGAAAATCAATAAATTTGATCCTCCTACATTGTAGCTAGTTTGAATTTAAAAATGCGCCGGTGTGCCCCTCGAGACCAACTCACGCCATTAATAAGGTCGTAACGGACGCCCATGAATAATTTCGGCCAAAAACAAGTAGGGATCATGTATCACCAAAAATCTATGGAATATAATACATGAAAATTGACAATTTTGGTTTTCCCCTTATTGGAACTCATTTGAACTTGAAAAATGTGTCTTTTTGCTCCTCGAGGCCAAAAAAACGGGATCACGTATCACCAAAATTCATGGACTATAGCACACAAATAATCAATAAATTTGTTTTTTACCATATTGGGGCTTATTTGACTTGAAAATGCGTCTATTTTCCTCTCAAAAACAATACACGCCATTCAAAGATCATAACAGAAGTCTATGAAAATTTTTGGCCAAAAACAAGTCAGGATCAAGTATCATTGAAAATTCATGGAGTATTTAATTTTCCTTGCATTGGAACTCGTTTGAACTTGAAAATATGTCGATTTGCCCCTCGGGACCAACTCATGCTAATAGATAAGGTTGTAACGGACATCCTTGAAAATTTAAGCAAAAAACAAGTCAGGATCACGTATTAGCAAAAATCCATAGTATATAACATACAAAAATCGGTAAATTTGGTTTATCCTGCATTGCGACTCATTTGAACTTTAAAATGCGGTTATTTGTCCCGTGGGACCAACTCACACCATTAATTAGGTCGTAACAAACTTTTATGAAAAAATTTAATAAAAAAACAAGTAAAAATTTCATATCGCCAAAAATTCATGGACTATAACACATTAAAAATTGATAAATTTAGTTTTTTCCCGCATTGGGACTCATTTGAACTTTGAAATTCATCTGTTTGCCACTCGGGAAAAACTCACGCCATTTATCAGGTCGTAACAAAATTCATGGACTATAGCGCACGTAAAAGATAAATTTGGTCATTCCCGCTCTGGGCAAGTAATTCCGAAACTGATATTCATTTGCCAAGATAGGGCTGAGGGACCATAGAGTAACACAATGAATACGTATACGTCGAAGAATAAATCTAATGTAATTCCACAGGTCGCATAAAGTACTCTCTATTTGAAACAAGACAAATGAATAGGGAAATATGACAACTTTTATTCACCAGACATACACAATAGTAGTTTGTGTATACATGTTTATTTAACTCCAATTAGCACAGTTACTTTCTCTTCTTTCTAACTCTTCAGCTATACATTGCCGCAAAATCACTAATGGGGAATGAGTGAACGAATACACTGTCACGACTGGAATCTAGACCCCAGACGAGACCGGCGTCGTTGACCTCTCAGAGGTCGCAAACAAGCCTACTTACGTCATTCTTACTTTACATAGGTTAATTTTAGCGGAAAATTTAAAATTTTTGATTCATTAAACATACTTGTTAGATATTCTTTATATTTCGTAATCGTTCATCATCAACCATCTAACATTTAAGAGATAAGCAACTGAAAGAAATAATTCATTAAGTATTAATTGTATATCGGCCAAAATAGCACCAATACAAAGTCTGAACCAAAACAGGAAAGAAACGCTAGTGGAACATGCTCCACTAGCTCAACTCTAAAACTACGCTAGAATGTAAAACAGTAGCATCCTCGAAGCATGAGGACCTACCAAACTCCGGATGAATGCCGACGTCCGGATAGCTGCAATCACGAACCTGTCGCTCTACCATCCACCTGTGCGTACACCTAAAAGTAAATGTTTGTATGGAATTAGTACACACTTGTACTAAGTATGGGTATATGCAAGCACACACCAGGGACATGCATGAGAAGAATAGCTCTTTCCTAACAACATGATTTTTGGAAGTCAAGTCAGTGGACTTGCCAAATTGAGATTGGGAAAGTTATGCCATGAGAGTGACATGCATTATTATAGTTATCGTATGACACACAACACATAATATCTTCATATAACACATAACATATAACACATAGCTTCTTTCATATTATTCATTTATATGTCATGAGACCTTGTTATCATAGACTTGACCTTAAGGCTTTCCAAAATGAGGGCTCAACATATGGGACCTCAACTAGGGAGCCTTCTTTAGCAAACACAGAGTCTGCTTCATTCATTCATACATATTTCATTTTAATTCATTCATAGGCCAGTGCGAACACCAGCTATACCTAGGATGTAGTTTAAGACTTTCATCGGGTTTGCTGTGCAATGATCAGGAATAACCTAATGTCATTACCTGAATCTAGCTCACCTCTTGATTATCCTATCCTAACACCTTTGGTATCATTCATTTCTTTATATGATTCATTTGAGGCTGGCCTCATTCATTCATTGGGAACTTTAACTTTAACCGACATAGATCATGTGAGCATCATGAAATCCAGTGTCTCCCCCACACCGAAAAGAGGTGGAATCACCGGCCAAAGTGATTCAATAACATGCTGGCGTTTATGGGAATTTAACCCCGCCAGATCCCTATAGTGGCAATATAGGTTCAAAGACTAGGAGATATATGGAGACCCATACCCGGCAAGCCGGACAGTCTCATCTCATGAGAGTTACGTGAACCTCCGCCCTTCCCGAAAGAAGGCATCACCGCTCATAGCTAGCCTATCGGTGCTCAGTATAAAGTTCCATTACATTCAACTCATACATCATGGAAGCTGGCTTCTAGTACGAGGACATCATCGCTCAATAGATGATTTCTCATCTCATCATTTGTATTAAGTGTTTTAAACTCAATATTTTTCATTAGAGTGTTCATAGAGACTGGTCTCTTCATTATCTTACACTCTCATTGGTGAGTACGTATTGGTAATATTTACTTAGGCTCATTTGAGATTGCTCTCATCATATACATTCGCCTCACGTCATGTTGTCACTACATTCTTCATTATTAGCACCTTTATTTTTTCATAGTTACTCACCTCTTATTACGTGGATGTTCATCTCTTCATTTCGTTACGTATATCTTAGGTTCACTTATACTTGAACGTATGTTAAACTTATGTGTCTATACATACAAGCCATGAGGCTTCATTTATAGTTCGTTAAGTGATTCTTATTTTCCTAAGATTATGTATTACAAGACTTATGTATCTTGTATATATACCAAGATCTCGATTTTTTATCTAAGTAGATGGCATTATTCTTGAATATTTTACTCACGTATGACTTATGTATCATTACGGAGGTTTGGGTACGGGAACCCGACTCTTGAATCACTTGGATATCATTTATATTTTTCATTAATTTTATTTCTAATATTCATAACGTTAGAACTCTAAATTAAATCTCAACATCTTCGTGAAATGATTTATTTTCTATTTTAATTAAAATTCCAACTTAAATCTCAACATCTTCATGAAATAATGAATTTTCTATATTAATTAGAATTCTAACTTAAATCTCAACATTTACATGAAAGAAATAAATTTTCTATTTTAAATAAAATTCTAAATTAAATTCCAACATTTACATGAAAGAATTAATATTCTATTTTATTAGAATTCTAATTTAAATCACAATATTCACATGAAGGGATAAAGTTTCTATTTTAATTTTTACTATTAATTAACCGAAAGGTTGGGGGTTCGAGCCCCAACAACCCCTTTGATTTTTAGAATTAAGTTTACTACAATAGGGAGGTTGTGGGTTCGAACCCCCACAGCCCCCTGATTTTCTTTTAATTTTCGCTGAAGAGAGGAGGCTGTGAGGTGGTGGGTTCGAACCCCCACAGCCTCACCTTTATATCCTTGATATTTTGCCCTCCCTTCAGCGCTGAGGTCGTGGGTTCGATCCCCACACCACGCCTCGCATCTTCTTCTTTCTTTTTTTTTTTACGCGAACTGGGGGTCATGGGTTCTATTCCCGCCCCCAGCCCCCCTTTTTCTTCCCCTTTTCGCGAACTGGGGGTCGGGGGTTCGATTCCCGCCCCCAGCACCTCTTTTTTTTTTCTTTTTCTTCCTCTTCCAGCACCCGATTTCGAATCCCCCCAGCCCCCCGTTTTTTTCTTCAGCGAATTTCGCTGGTCCCAGCCCCCATTTCGAGCCCCGCCTGGCACATTCTCTTTTTTTTTTTTTGGCTTACTTTGGTGAGGTCTCGGGTTCGATCCCTGCAGACCTCACCTATTTTTTTTTATTTATTTTTTTGTTCAAAATTTCCAGAATTCCTCTACAACTTGTTTCCAGGTTCTGGGACATTACTCCACAATTTTGTACATCATTTTAACGGGTTAATTTAGCATTTGTTTCTTATACTTTCGTTAAAGTTCTTAAGACAAGTTTAGAGGGATGGTTTGATCATTTGTTTTAACTAGAATTTATAGTCTTTCAACCATGTGAATATACGATTTTAAGAGCATCTAATTGCACACAAAACACGAATAACCTCTATGCTATTAGCATGCTAAAGAAAAACTCAAATTCATGATCACAATCTTGCATAAATACATACGTATTTACATACATATTCCCAAAAGACACAAAATATAAACACATAGTCATAAACACATACTCGAAACGAGATCATCACCACAAACAAGTATCCCTAAATTCTACCAACAAGAATACCCAACCTAAGATCATAGGGAGCTAGTGACAGGGGCATGCAACGGGGAACAACCTTAGTTTCGAGATGAATAGTTTGAATCGTAAGGGGCCTCTTGGGAAAGGAGTCAAGAGAGAAGAAAACACATACCTTTATTGATGTTCAAACGAAGAATTCACTACCCAAAACTCTCTCCAAAATCAGTCCAAGTTACTTCGACGTCCACACCACTCAATGAACAACTTCTCTTTGACTTAATATTTTTTTGATTGCTTTGTTTTTCTTAAAATTTTATGTGAGTTCTTCAAGCATGAAGAACTGTTGATATTTGGCAGAAATAATGTGAGGAAGATGGAGAACGTGAGAGAGAACTATTAGGATTAGGAGACTAATTCAAGACTTAGTCAAATATAATTAAAAATTAATAAAAACCTGGTTTATTTTAATTAATACGCGAAAAGACCATTATGCCCTTAAATACCTATTTAGTCTTATTTATTAAATTTTTTTTTCTGGATCGTTACATACACAAGGCTATAAAAGATTACCAAACCATCTGGGGGGGAGTACGAGGGTGTTCTTAATCAATAACTCCAACAAATCTGGAGTTAGCACAACCGTTTCCGCCACACGACTGCCATTGTTGTAAAGCTTAAACCTAGGTGCTACTTTAATTTTCTCTGCTGTAGCGATCGCTGGACTCTGTTTCACGTCCACCTTCAGTAGAAAAAAAATAAATTAATATGAGTTTTCTTCATTCCCCTGTTGTGCATTGTAAGAAATATAATACTCCAGCTTAGAGTCTAGGTGTTCCCGTCTGCCTGAAAAGCACGACTCGTTGCCTATGATTGTTTACCTCGAGAAAAGTTACTAAAGGATATTTGGCGTTCAAGGTATCCATGATGTAGGACATCCACGTGCTTTCTGGGTTGGATAATTCATCAAAATAGACCACAGATTGACCTACAGTATTTGTTGAGTTATATAGAAAATGATATAAGGAAGAGGTTAACATACTGACTGATGCAGGAAAGCCTACCAGATGCAATCGCAGCCCGGAACTTGTCAAGATCTGAAACCAACTCCACCATGAAATTACCTTTTCTGCGTGACTTCCTTAATTCAGCTCGGGCATGGGATAAATTTTCAGCAACCACTTTGTTACTTGGAAGTTGCTGCCGCAGAAACTCATAATCTCTCACAGCATCAGCCCATCTTTCCAGCTATAATGCATTGCATATGAACAAATTTATGATTTTTGCGGAAAAAGTAAAAAGAAGCAATTATGATTTAAAGGCATGTCACCTTGATACTTGAGGCAGCTTTTCGATAAAGAGCTTTAGTATATTGTGGCCGGATAAGGAGAGCGCGAATGCTATCAGCCCGAGATTCTTCCCACTCTCCAAGCTTAAACCAGCAATTTGCTCTATTGTGGTAGAGAACTGAATTTGAAGAATCAAGAAAGAGCCCTTCCCCATAAACCCTACAAGCTTGTCCATATCTTTTAGAATTGAAATGCTCGTTGCCATGAGTACGAGCTTTATCCACCAGCCTCATGTTTTTGAGTTTACCAGTAATTTCAGCACTTTGAATATCAATTTGTGCAGCTCTTTCAATGGCAATACACGCATCATCAAACCTGCAGATATTCATAATATGGCTGAACCTCTTTTATTTCTATATTACAACCTATGCAATACTGATACTCACTTTCCAAGACTGCTGTCAATCTGAGCTTGGACAAATAATATGTATGCTTCAGAGAGCATTCCAAAAATTTTTGACCGGCATTCTGTGGCAGATAGCTCATACGTCCTAGCTTTACGAATCCACAATTCAGCATCCTTTAATTGGTACAGCTTCAAATGAGCTTCCGCTCGACATGCGAATAGCTGTGATCAATTCAATATCAGCACTTGAATTTTCATTCTCCTATTTGTCACAGAATGTAACCACTAAAGATGCTTTACCTTAGGAGATGCATCAGCTTCACAAGTAGTTGCTTCCGCAGCTTTTCTCATGGTCATCCAATTTTTAGATCTCCGGGCGTCAGCGCATTTGCTCATGTGTTCCTCCACTGCCTGCAACTTGGCTTCATCTGGTTTCTGACCCTTCCTTGCATTTTCAACCTGTCCTAAACTGCAAGTTTTACACGAATGAGATTCAGATAAGGAATTGAACGAATGCTGTGGCAAGTTTAGCTATAAACTGTAAAGAAACGAAGAGGTTTGATAATAGAATTGATGGTGGAAGCTACCAACAAAGAGGGGGAGAACAATCGAACTAAAAGAAGAAGAAAACACTGAAACAGAGAATAGTTGTTGGCACCAATCAACACATGTCCTGCATCGAGTTTGACATTTCAATGGTAATATACATACACAAAAAAAAGTTTAACATTAGCAAATGACAAGGCCAGCAAAGATAACAATATCTACAGAAAATTCACAGCGTTTTCAATATTCATCATCAACAATAAGCATGTAGATTTTTACATTACATATTTCTTGCCCAAGTAACAAAGATTTGTTGATAACTGATTCGCAAACACACATATGGTTTGTCACACATAATTGATTCGCAAACACATACACATAGACTCCAAAACATTTCAACAATTTATAATCAGTATAAAACATTTACCCCTTGATCTCATTCTCTTGTGTATTCAACTCCTCCGCATTGGTTCTCTGCATTGCACCAAAAGGCATTATGCTTCCATAGCCGTAAATCTCGGCTATCATCTCAATGTCATTGCTTCTCTGCTTCGACATTTTTTTTCAACCTACAATTTCACAAAATTAAAAACTATAAAAATCGCTTTGAAGAAGAAGAACAAGGACGGAGAAAAAAATGGATTCAAACAGAATTTCTCTAAAACCCCATAAAATAATCTCCTCTTCTTCTTCTATACACATACAATTCAACACATACAATTCAACAAGCTAAGATGATTTTTGAACAAATATATATACATATATCCCTTTAGAACTTCAATTTTGAACTGGGTTTTTCTATAATTGAAAAAATTGACTAAAACAACTTACAATGTTAGAGAATTCAAAACTGCAAATCAATCATCAACAACAAAATGGAAAAAAAAATGGCTCTGAAGACGTAAAACTTGGGGCAAAAGAAAGATGGGGATCTCGTGATTTCAACCTGAGGTGATTTTTGAACTGGGTTTTTCTATAATTGAAAAAATTGACTGAAACAACTTACGATTTCAGAGAATTGAAAACTGTAAATCAACAAAATGGGGATCTCAAAAACTTCTTGTTATGAAGAAGGAGAATGAGGAACTATTTATATACTACTACATGTATTAAAAGTATTTTTTTTTAATTATTATGATTTTAATTTTTTTTAAAAACATATTATTTAAAACTAATTATTATTTAAGTTTTAGTCGGTCTCACTGTCTGTGTAAGCTTGTTCATATTTTTTGTTCCGAGTCTCAATAAATGAATAAGAGTCGCGATAAGATGATAGATTCAAAATTTGAATAAAGAATAAAAAGGATTGCGATGAAATCATGGTCAAACAAATATTTCAATATAAAATTTTAAAATCAGTCAAATTTTATGGTCAAATAAATATTTGAAGATAATTTTTCAAAACCTCATCAAATTTCTATTTGATTTTCGTGGTCAAATTGAAATGCAAATAATAAAATTTTAAATCTAATCAAATGTCGTGGTCAACATATTTCTAAAGATAAATTATCAAAATCTGTAATTAAACGCTGACTTAGTTTAAATCATAAATACGAAGAAAATTCAGTAAAACTAAGATAAATAAGTAAAATTAATATATTCTGTGATTAGAATAAACATCTGAAATTAAATATATATAAAAATAAAAAAGGTTACCGCATGTCACAAATTACACTTCACCATTTTGTTTTGGGCCCACATGGTTATGTGGCACCCACATAGACTTTTATGTTTGGCCCAACCCAACATATTTTGTGTCACAAATAGCAAGAATATTTTTATTTTTTTAAAAAGTAAACAATTATTTTCTTAATTATATGTTACAATAATATAACACACTTAATGTAGTTCACAAAATGAAGCCCCATAACCCCACATAATCAAGTAACCAAGAAGAGGAACCATAAATAATGCCTTGCTTCATATAACATAACATCATGTGTAGTCATCATCATATATATCAATTTAGACCAATATTATGTTCATCATAAGAACCAACATATATACATTTCATTATATCATAAGTATATAATAACACAAGAACAACATCCTCAAGGCCAACTTGTGCAATGCATAGATAGAGTCTCATACCCCTACCTACACTAAGTAGAACCACTTAAGTCATCCTAGTTAGTGTTCACCTTTATTACTTCATTCATTCATTTTACTTTCAGGAACAATCGCCTTAATCAACAATAGATCATGTGAGCTAAACATGGAATCCGGTGCCATGAAACCCTATACCGAAAGAAGGTGTTCTACTTGCCAAGGTAGAACCAAAACATAAACATAGCATTCTAGGTGGATCCACTAGCTAGTATTCCTATGTGGGCAACATAGTTTAAGAACTAGGAGATATACTAGAGACCCTCTTTATGCACATTTGCATTGTAATATCATTGTGAACCTACCTTTCCACATTGGGAAGGGACACCTCTCATATCTAGTTCACTTGGTGCTAAGCTAAGGTCCCTTTTTGAAATGTCTTTAAGCCTTTCTTAAAATTCATATCTTAGTATAGGCCATAGGAGACTAATCATGACCCTTGTATATCATGTCATTAGCTCATTTAGATATGGCATGAGAATTCCCTTTCATAACAACCCCTCATTTGTGAGATCAACACATCATCTTCATATAGTAGTAAGGCACACAATTATTTATATTCCACCTTGTATCATCATACCCTTAACATGATTACACAATTCACATAGTCAAGACATTTCATCATATTGATCAAATCATCATCATCTTAACCTAATCACATATAATACCTCAATTGAACATCATCATCAAGTATAAACCACCATCATTAAAGTAAAGGATTCAAGATCATAACGTCTTACCTTCATAAGTCATCTTACCATCAAACCAATCATATTCACCCATCAATATACTTAATAACATCATAATAGTAATCTATACAAGAGCTAAGTCAATTGTATCATCACTAATCAATCAAACTTAATTCATGATCTAGGATTAAGGAAAATGGTTCATTCAATAGGATCTCCAAGATCAAAACCCAATAAAAACATGTTGCATAAGAATCCATAAAGAAACAATACTATCAACACCAATATATCAACCCATAACCCCATCATCTTTCAGCAATATCAACCAAAATCTAAGATTTGGGGAAATTGGGGAAAGGTCATGGATCACATGAAATTTCAATTAATCAACATCAATTACTCAGCAATATATACTTAATTACTCAGCAATATATACTTAATTGCTGAGTATATATACTTAATATATACTCAACAATTCGTCATAATCAATCATCAATTTTAAATTTAGAAGGAAACTCATATGTAGAGGAAAACCCTTGGTAATGGGTGATTCGAAAATCAACTTTGAATGGACCTGTTGGGGAAAGGAAAATCAAGAGTGAAGAATCCATACTTAATGATGACTCAATTCACTAAATTAGAGAAGAAAAGTTGAGAAGTTGGCTATCCTTTCCAAGCTTCCAATGCTCTTCAATGGTGGTTGAGTAGAAAGAGAATTTAGAGAGAAGTGAGAGTGATTTGGGGAATTGACTTGGATGGGTAAAAATGACTTAAGACTAACCCTAAATCAATATATAGTCACCCCCTAAATTATCAAAAAGACCCCTCACTTATTGGGTCTTTTTGTGAAGTCAAATTGATTTAAAAACGACGCGAACGAATCTTTCAAATCTTTTTTCTGAAAACCAACTTTAGGCAATGAGCCCCGTGAAGGCCCCGCATCCCGAGACACTTTTTGCCTGCCAAGTGTTGGTTGCGCGACGCGTGACAGCCTTCAAATCTAGGTTGCACACAGGCTGCTTTGGCAGGCTGCTTGCCAATGTTCGGGTCCTTCTCAAGGACCGTTTGGGTGGTCTTTGGGTAGTCGTAACTAAACTTTTTGACCCTATAAATATTATTTTATCTTTTTAAAGTCTTTTTACGAGTTTTATACTTCATACGCAAATCTTCAAAAAACACAAGGACGTTTACTAAATCCATTTCAATAGTTTTCGGACGTCAAGGTCTTCCTTTGACGTTTAGGATCTAATACTTCTAAATCAAGTTTATTACATTAGTCTAGGTCTAGAATAATCATTTTGATCATTATTAGATAGACGAGGCTCTAGTCTAAGTCATGGAACTTCCAGAGTGTTACAATAGGGCTGCATATCGATCGGTTTCGTCCGGTTTCGTCCGGTTTTAAAGTTTATCGATTTAACTTATTTGTTATCGATTTGTAGAAGTGATAACCCTTATAAAATTATTAAGATATTGATTTATCGGTTATGCTTTATTGGTTTTTTATCGTTATCAATTCGGTTATCAATTTAACCGTTAAGATTTGACACACATATAAAACATTGAAAATCACTTACAAACAAGGTGAAAAATCAAACAAACCATGCACATGATGAGTTCATAAGTTACCTCTTGCTCAAAAGCAAAAATTTTTACATTGTAGAATAACCAAGTGTTTGAGAAAAACATATATAAAAGTAGGAAATCAAACTCTAAGTCAGTGAATTTATATCCAAAATGGAATAAGTGTAATTATTTAATTTACTATCGTGTTGTAACGACCTGTTTAGTCGTTTTGAGCAGCAGATTTTATTTCTGGAAAAACTGGCTGAGTCGACGGATCCCACGACGGACCGTCATAGGCACGACGGACCGTCATAGGCACGACGGACCGTCGAGGGGGTCTCGTTCCAAAACACTTAGAATTTAGAAATTTGGGTACTGAGATCGACTCTCTGAACGTCACGACGGGGTGGCAGGACGGACCGTCTCAGGCATGACGGGCCGTCACAGACTCTTTAATGAATTGGAGTCTCTGAACTTTGTGACGGAAGCAGCAGGACGGACCGTCGCAGG
>NC_028646.1:1806173-1809135 GCF_001406875.1 Solanum pennellii
CTAACGAATGCCCCTGCTGCTTTCATGAGCTTGATGAACGGGATTTTTAAGCCATATCTGGATCTCTTTGTGATCGTATTTATTGATGATATACTGATATACTCCAAGAGTAAGAAGGAACATGAGGAGCATTTGAGAATTGTGTTGGAAATGTTGAGGGAGAAAAAGCTTTATGTCAAATTCTCCAAGTATGAGTTTTGGCTAGATTCAGTGTCTTTCTTGGGGCACGTGGTTTCTAAGGATGGGATGATGGTGGATCCTTCTAAGATTGAAACAGTGAGAAATTGGGTAAGACCTACTAATGTGTCGGAAATAAGGAGCTTTGTTGGGTTAGCCAGCTACTACCGTCGATTTGTCAAAGGATTCTCTTCTATCGCTTCCCAATTGACGAACTTGACTAAGCAGAATGTTCCATCTGTATGGTCGGATGAATGTGAGGAAAGCTTTCAGAAACTCAAGACCTTGCTGACTACCGCACCTATCCTTACCTTGCCAGTAGAGGGTAAGAACTTCATTGTGTATTGTGATGCATCCTATTCTGGTTTGGGTGCAGTGCTAATGCAAGAGAAGAACGTAATTGCGTATGCTTCGAGGCAATTAAAGGTGCATGAACGTAATTATCCGACCCACGATTTGGAGTTGGCTGCGGTAGTGTTTGCATTAAAGCAATGGAGACACTATCTATATGGGGTTAAGTGTGAAGTCTATACGGATCATCGTAGCTTACAGTATGTCTTTACTCAGAAAGATTTGAATTTGAGACAGAGGAGATGGATGGAACTACTGAAGGATTACGATGTCACCATCTTGTATCACCCAGGAAAGGCTAATGTTGTGGCAGACGCCTTAAGTAGAAAAGCAGGGAGCATGGGTAGTTTAGCTCACTTACAAGCTTCTAGGCGCCCATTGGCTAGAGAGGTTCAGACTCTGGCTAATGACCTTATGAGGTTGGAAGTAAATGAGAAGGGAGGATTTTTGGCCAGTGTGGAGGCGAGATCTTCTTTTCTTGACAAGATCAAGGGAAAACAGTTTGATGATGAGAAACTAAGCCGAATTCGGGATATGGTGTTGCGAGGAGAGGCTAAAGAAGCAATAATGGATGAGGAAGGTGTTTTGAGAATTAAGGGAAGGGTATGTGTGCCCCGTGTTGATGATTTGATCCACACTATTCTTACAGAGGCTCATAGTTCCGGATATTCTATACATCCTGGTGCAACCAAGATGTACCGTGACCTAAAGCAACACTTTTGGTGGAGTAGAATGAAGCGCGACATTGTTGATTTTGTTGCCAAATGTCCAAATTGTCAGCAAGTAAAGTATGAACACCAGAGGCCCGGAGGAACACTTCAGAGAATGCCCATTCCTGAATGGAAGTGGGAGAGAATTGCAATGGACTTCGTGGTTGGTCTTCCAAAGACATTGGGTAAGTTTGATTCTATTTGGGTAATTGTGGATAGGTTAACTAAGTCTGCTCACTTCATTCCGGTCAAGGTGACTTACAATGCAGAGAAGTTAGCCAAACTTTACATCTCAGAGATTGTTCGGTTGCATGGAGTTCCACTCTCCATCATATCAGATAGAGGTACGCAGTTTACTTCTAAGTTTTGGAGAACATTGCATGCTGAATTAGGTACTAGGTTGGACCTTAGTATTGCATTTCACCCTCAGACCGATGGGAAGTCTGAGCGAATAATTCAGGTGTTGGAAAATATGCTTCGTGCATGTGTGATAGAATTTGGTGGTCATTGGGATAACTTCTTACCCTTAGCAGAGTTTTCATACAATAATAGCTATCACTCAAGTATTGATATGGCTCCTTTCGAAGCATTGTATGGGAGGAGATGTAGGTCTCCCATTGGTTGGTTTGATGCATTCGAGGTTAGACCTTGGGGTACTGACCTTTTGAGGGATTCATTAGAGAAGGTGAAATCTATTCAAGAAAAGCTTTTAGCGGCTCAAAGTAGGCAAAAGGAGTATGCAGATCGAAAGGTTAGGGACTTGGAGTTCATGGAGGGTGAGCAAGTCTTGCTGAAAGTTTCGCCCATGAAAGAGGTGATGCGGTTTGGTAAAAGAGGTAAGCTAATCCCAAGGTATATTGGACCATTTGAAGTACTTAAGCGAGTAGGGGAGGTGGCTTATGAATTAGCCTTGCCTCCAGGGCTGTCAGGAGTGCATCCGGTATTTCATGTGTCTCTGCTGAAAAGATACCATGGGGATGGAAACTACATCATTCGTTGGGATTCAGTTCTGCTTAATGAAAATTTGACTTATGAGGAGGAGCCTGTTGCCATTCTAGATAGAGAAATTCGCAAGTTGAGATCAAGGGAGATTGCATCCATCAAAGTTCAATGGAAGAATCGACCAGTTGAAGAGTCCACTTGGGAGAAGGAGGCTGATATGCAAGAAAGATACCCACACCTGTTTACAGATTCAGGTACTCCTTTTTGCCCTTGTTTTTCTTCTTATGATCGTTCGAGGACGAACGATAGGTAAATTGGTATCTATTGTAACGACCTTTTTAGTCGTTTTGAGCAGCAGATTTTATTTCTGGAAAAACTGGCTGAGTCGACGGATCCCACGACGGACCGTCATAGGCACGACGGACCGTCGAGGGGGTCTCGTTCCAAAACACTTAGAATTTAGAAATTTGGGTACTGAGATCGACTCTCTGAACGTCACGACGGGGTGGCAGGACGGACCGTCTCAGGCATGACGGGCCGTCACAGACTCTTTAATGAGTTGGAGTCTCTGAACTTTGTGACGGAAGCAGCAGGACGGACCGTCGCAGGCACGACGGGCCGTCACAGGCTGCGTGAACCTGACTGGGTCGGATTTCTGTTAAGTTTTTAAAGGGGCGTTTTGGACTTTTCATGCTTATAATTATAAAGTTAATGGATTAATATTAATAATTCAATTACTTGGGGGTTAAAGGAGACAACCTTAAAATAAAAAGTGGGTTATT
>NC_028646.1:1818138-1887156 GCF_001406875.1 Solanum pennellii
TTCTTAGATACTCTTAGATTAGTAATTTGAGGATAGATGTTCTTGTGGTGATGACTTCCAGGTTTTGGGAATAAATAGTATTGAGTTTTTATAAGTTATTTAATCGATTTTCATTAATGAGTTTTAAGTCTTCCGCATTATATTTTGTTATTTATGGTTGAAACGTTGGGAATTGGATGGGTTGGTTCGCTCACATAGTAGGATAAGTGTGGGTGCCAGTCGCGGCCCGTTTTGGGTCGTGACACGTGTTATCGTTAACTCATTAAGAAAAAACTTCAATTCGTTAAGAACCGATAACCAATAACAAAAAGTATCAAAACCGCTGAACCACTAACTCAATACTGATAAATCAATAACTTTTTTTGGTTCTGATTATCGATTTCGATTCAATTTTGAACCGCCCTAATTTTTGCAACTTTCTTCTTTTGAACATAAGAGTTTTTAACTGGTTAACGTTGTGCTACAACATAATTGATCTATCTATCATGCTATAAAAACTTCTAGATGTTTTGATGACACTATTTTATCTTACAAGGCCTATTTCATCCACCCTACATCAGTATGATATGTGACATCATCATAAATCTTCATATATATGAACTATGTTGCCTAGAGATGCTTTTTGATGACCTATGCATATGTTACAACGACCTAACACAATATGAATTACAATAATAACATACTCAGCGTGAATTCATAGTTGAAGTATACGTGGAATGTATAGTATCCATAGATGTTATTCTTATCTTATATGAGACAAATAAGTTGTTTCTGATAGATCTTCTGCTCAAGAAAAACCGAGGATCTATTAAAGCAACATTTTTACCTCTATAAAAAGAATAGTGTATGTGTAAAGTCAACCCATTATACACCTCATTGTTATCCTTGTATTTAGGTTAGGAAAAATAAAATAGAAACAGAGAATAGATGAAACACACAAAATACTAATCCCAATCCACATAACTCATTGTGTTTCGTTAAGAAATTTAATCCCCTCAAGTACTCGAGGTTACAAATTAATTCCTCCAAAAATAAAACGGATTAAACTATTAGAGAAATAGCGGTACCTCAAACTTCATTAATTTCAGCGAACGCAAGAATAGCAACTAGAGCACACAAAGACTCAGTCGATCGACAATTTATTTATATAAGAAAATATATGCAGATAGGAAAAAATATGTATTATAATAACATACTCAGTATGAATACATAATTGAAGTACACGTGAAATATTAAGTATACACAGATATTATTCATATCTTATGTGAGATAAAAAAAAATTGTTTCTGATAAATCCCCACTCAATACTAAAAAAACTGAAGTCTATTGAAAATAACATTTTTACCTCTAAAATAAAGATAATGTAGGCATACATTAAATCTTTTCTATACCTAACTTTGTAAATTACACTAATTTATCGTTTTTGTCCTCATTACCTCAAACTCAAGAGAAACATTTTCAAAAACACATTTAGAGAACACAAAAGCAAACAAAGCACGGATAAAAACTAAACTTAAATATTAACAATAAAATAGTGAAATAATCAAATAAATAGAACTAATTGCACTAATTAAATAAACATTTTCAATAGCATTTTTTTTCTTTCTAGTGGATAACAACAAAGGTTCATGATGCAAAGGACAAATTCATAAAATACTACTTCTTCCGTTTAATAATAATTTTCCACTTAATCAACTAATTAAATTGCACAATAATATAATAAGGAATGTTAATCTATCAAACACTAGTATTATACTCTTAATCAGCCCATAATTATACTCTATATAATAAATGTTTTTATCTTTACACAAATTAAATGAACCATAAAAAGAGTAAGATAATTAAAGCAAAAGAAATATACTGATCTTTTTTTTACTCTTTGTGAGTTAATCAATGATGACTTTTTGAAAGTATCTTCAAACAAAAATTGAAATTTATTCCCTATTTAGGAAGGTCGTGATGCAAAGGGACAAAATATTTTTCATAGGAGGAAGAATATATAAAATAGAAATAAATTAGAGGAAATTAAAATTGTTTAGAACTTTCTAATTATAGTGAATTAAAGAGTAATTACAAACAAATAATTAGGTTTTGTCTTGGTCAAAGCACTCACGAGAACTATCAAGAGAATATAAATATTTTTGATTGTACAAAAAAGTGATTATAGTTGGATCACACAAAATTTAATGTGTTTTTTTTTATAAAAAAAATTAATCGTTTCATTATAGTAAAATAGCTTAAAATACTCACAACGAGTATCAATGTTACATAATGCCTAATAAGCCATATAAAAGTAAACTCCTAAACTTTAAGTTCAATGTCATACAATTACCTAAATTGAGATGAGAGAAGTGTTAATTAATATGAAAGAATTTCACATGATGCTCTTTTGTGTAATTTTCATCCTATTATATAAGAGTGGACCTCAAAGGATCGTGATTGTAGGTTTCTTTGTCATAAATAAAAAAATTCAACATGGCAATATTGTCGTATATCTCACTTTTAATTGTCGATCTGATCGTTTAGTACTCCCTCTGTCTTTTTTTACTAGTTCAATTTTAACCTTTTACTTGTCATTTTTGACAAATTAAGAAAAATTAATATTTTTTATTTATTATATCCCCAATTTATTTAGAGATATAATGTTTTTGAAAAATATAGAACATCTTTAATAAGTAAATTGATTTTAGAATTTTATCAATTAATAGGGATAAAATGATAAATTCACCGTGTCAATTATTATTTTGTTAATAGGTATGTCTGATAAAAACTCTAGTAAATAGAGACAAATAATATATATATATATATATATATATATATATATTGATAGAATATGATAGAATCGATAATTTATGTTTTGATGAAAGCCAAAAAGCGCAAAGAACAGTAGCAAATGTACGCAGCAAAAAGAAGCCAAGCTCGAGTCCAAGAGTAAAATGGGTCAGCCAAGTAATCAAGAAAATAGAGTTATTTGTCAAAGCCAAAAATAATATATTAAAGGATTGTACAAGGCAAAAGAAACTCTATAAGAAGAGGACGATGCTGATGAAGAATCCTACAACTTCACATAGAGAGAAAAGGGAGAATTATTCATCAAACTGAAGTCTTCAAGATTGATAGGTTTGCTACGTTTAAAACATTCTTGAGTGAGAAGGTTTTTAACGTGTAGAACTGTTTTCTTGTTTTGTTCTTGATTGTAATTTACAGTTTATTGTACAAATGGTGGGTTTGGCTCTTTGTAGGGTTGAGTGTTAGTGAGAGTTGTAACAAAAGGTGAGTTTGGCCTTTTGGGGAGATCGATTGGAGTCAATCGAGAGAGGTGGTAGAGATAATACTTTTGATTATTGAGTTGTAATCACAAAATCTTATAGTTGAATTAATAAAACGAGGTTTTTCCTTCCTTGAGTGAGGAAGGTTTTTAATTCAATAAGTGTTTGTGTCTTTACTTAAAAGCAACTTACAAGAATGGTTCTTGTTCTGGGGTAAGGTTTCTTCAATTGGTATCAGAGCAGGTCTTTTCGATAAAAGATTCACACCTTGAAAAGACTCAATGGCAGCACCACCTACCCCACAAGAAGGAGCTTCACAAACACGACCACCACTGTTCAATGGCAAATATTATGGATGGTGGAAAAATCGTATGATGGACCATCTTATTGGCGAAAACCCTGATCTATGGGGAGTAATTCTAGATGGCCCAACCATACCTATGAAAACCGCAACTGATGGAATCACCAAAATCCCACAGGAAAGAAAAGAATGGAATGCTGAAGACAAGCTTGCAATTCAAAACAATGCCAAAGCCAAGAAAATTCTGATCTGTGGCATATGACCAGACGAATACAATCGAATCTCGTCTTGTCAAGACGCCAAAGCCATATGGGAAACACTACAAACCGCTCATGAGGGAATAACGCAAGTCAAGAAGTCTAAAATTGATAACTTGAACAGGCAATACGAGCTGTTTAGGATGGCAGAAGGGGAGACTATTCAAGACATGCACACCAGGTTCACCTCCATCATTAATGAGATGCACTCTTTAGGAGAGATAGTTCCTAATGGAAAGGCAGTAAGGAAACTCTTGAGTGTCCTTCCTGAAACTTGGGAAAGCAAAGTCGAGGCTATCACTGAAGCCCGTGACCTAGACTCACTGGCCATGGATGAGTTAATTGGTAATCTCATCACATACGAACTCAAGAAAAACCAAGAAAAGGAAATTGGAGGAAAAAGAAAGGAAAGGAACCTGGTTCTAAAGGCTACTACATCAGATGATTTTGAAGATGAAAATATTGCCCTCATAACCAAAAGGTTCACCAGAATGCTAAAGAGAGGGCAGGCCTTTCAAAAGAAAGCTTCTCAAAAACCATCTGAAAACACTAAAGACCAGGTTTGTCATAAGTGTGGGAGCCGAGATCACTTCATCAAATTCTGTCCACTTTGGGCCTTAGAGAAGAAAAAGGCAAACTTTGAGAAGGGCAAAGACATCAAAAAGGATAAGTTTGTCTCCTCAAACAGAAGAATGACAACTCAAGAGGCAGATATGTCGTAGCAATGGGGAATTCATCTGATGAAGAGTCTGAGGGTGATGAGACAGAAAACCAGTCCCTTCTTGCACTAGAACAAGAAGATGATTATGACTTTCTTGCTCTTGTAGCAGTGGAAACCAAGGAAGAAAAGAAAACCTGCAGATCACAAGAAACCATACTAGCACTCATGGCTGGATCAGATTCTGAAGAAGATAAAGAAGAAGAAGATATGAATGAAAAGGTTAGTCTTCATCACATACAAGACAATCTAAGCTCATACTCAAAAAGGGAGCTAGAATCCCTACTCTACACTCTCATTGATGCATATAAAACCATAGACTCAAAAAGGGAATTGATAATGGAAGACTATGCATCACTAAGAGAAGAAAACAAGATTCTTGAAAACCAGAATCTTCATCTTTTATCCAAGAATACTGAACTAAGTAAAAACCTAGACTTGGTAACTAAAAGGAATGAAGCACTCTTCAAAGAGATTCTTGTGACTAAAACTGAAGCAGAAAATGGAATGAGATGGACCAGGTCTTCCATACTGCTTGACAACATTCACAAGAATCGCACATCTGAGAAACATGGGATAGGTTTTGATAGAACCAGCTCTCAAGTAAAAAATCCCAACATAGATTGTCTATGCATGCACTGTGGGCTGGTAGGGCATAAAAGCCATGATTGTCAAAAAAACAAACTGCTCATAACAAAAACTTGAAGTCTTTGAGAAAACCTCATCATGAGAAACCCAATGAGCAAAAACAAATTCCTACAGTCAAATCTCTTCCTAGATGGGCCAGAAGAAATCTTATCCACCCATTCCCTAAGCATAAATCAAAGTGGATTTGGGTACCAAAATCTAATCCCCAAAATTAAATTGCAGGGATCAGTGAAGAGGAAGCAGCAACAATGGTACTTGGATAGTGCATGTTCTAGACACATGACTGGAGATAAAAGAAGCTTCCTCTCACTCAAGAACATCAAAGGAGGAAACGCTGCCTTTGGTAATGGAAAAAGTGGCGAAATTCAGGGAATTGGAAAGGTTGGATCAATGGATACTCATGCAATTGAGAATGTATATTATGTGAATGGCCTACAACATAATCTATTGAGCGTATCTCAAATATGTGATAAAGGAAACAACATTCTCTTTACAGAAAAGGAATGCAGAGTAACAAACTCAGTGACTGGGAACCTGGTTCTACTAGGAAAGAGACACAAGAATGTGTAGAAAGCCAAGATTGTTGACTCCAAGGAAGATACTCTTAAATGTCTAAGTGTAGTCTCTGATTGCTCCATGCTATGGCACAAAAGAATGGGACACATTAGCATGACAACTATAAACAAGCTCATATCTAAAGACCTGGTTAGGGGACTGCCAACCAAAAGTTTCAGGGACAACCAAGTATGTGGAACCTGCATTCAAGGAAAACAGGTTAGGTCATCCTTCAAACCAAAGTTGACAGTAAGTACTACCAAGCCACTAGAACTGCTTCACATGGATTTGTATGGACCAATGCGTGTACAAAGCAGGGGTGGAAAAAGATATGTGTTTGTAATAGTTGATGACTACTCAAGATTCACTTGGACATTGTTTCTTGCAACAAAGAATGAGACATTTACTATGTTTGAAATCTTTGCAAAGCTGGTTCAGAAGAAATTTAACAAAGAAATAATCAGCATTAGATCTGATCATGGGCTGGAGTTTGAGAACTCACAATTCCTACAATTTTGTACTACAAATGGGATTTAGCATAACTTCTCAGCACCTAGAACACCACAACAAAATGGTGTTGTTGAGAGGAAAAATAGAACACTGGAAGACATTGCAAGAACAATGTTAATCTCAAGCAAACTTCCAAAATTCTATTGGGCTGAAGTAGTAAACACAGGATGCTATCTAATAAACAGATGTATGATCAGATCAGTGTTAAACAAAACACCATATGAGCGGCTAAAAGGAAGAAAACCAAATCTAGCACATCTTAGGGCCTTTGGGTGTGTATGCTTTATACACAACAATGACAAAGACAATTTGGGAAAATTTGATGCCAAGAGTGATGAAGGAATTTTTCTGGGCTATTCATCACAAAGCAAGGCCTACAAGGTACTGAATAAAAGAACAAACCGTGTAGAAGAAAGTGTCCATGTTGTCTTTAATGAACATACTAGTGAAGTTGAAGGAAATTCAGAGGATGAACAAAATGAGGGAACCTGCCCCAAGCCATCAGAACCAAAAATATGGGAAAAAGAACCCATACCCTCCGATAAAACATCTGAAATAGGAGATAAGTATACTAATGAAACTGGTTCGTCTGCACCTCAAGAACCAGTAAGTATTCCAACTCACAGTTGGAAACATCAAAGCTCTCACCCTTTGCAAAACATTCTTACTCCTCTTAACTCAGGCATATCTACAAGATCCAAATTACGTAGTATGTGCGCATTTTCTGCCTATGTGTCCCTCATTGAGCCTAAAAATATAAAGGAAGCACTGCTAGACTCTGATTGGATTAGTGCTATGCAAGAAGAACTCAACCAGTTTGAAAGAAGCAGAGTGTGGAACCTGGTTCCAAAACCTCAAAACAGTACGGTAATAGGAACTAGGTGGGTGTTTAGAAACAAGCTCAATGAGCAAGGACAAATAGTGCGCAACAAAGCTAGGTTAGTTGTATAGGGATACAACCAAGAAGAAGGTATAGACTATGATGAAACCTTTGCACCAGTAGCAAGAATTGAGGCAATTAGAATATTGGTCGCATATGCTGCTCACATGGAGTTCAAACTCTACCAAATGGATGTCAAAAGTGCCTTCTTAAATGGTTACCTACAAGAAGAGGTGTATGTAAAACAACCCCCAGGCTTTGAGAATACCATGTATCCTGATCATGTATATAAACGGGACAAAGCACTCTATGGGCTAAAACAAGCACCTAGAGCATGGTATGATCGATTGTCTACCTTTCTTCTCACACATGGATATACAAGAGGAAAAATTGATAATACACTGTTTCTTCGAAAACAAGGTAAAGATCTGTTCATAGTTCAAGTATATGTAGATGATATCATATTTGGAGGAACCAATGACTCACTAGGAGTAGAATTTGCTCAACTAATGAATAGTGAGTTTGAGATGAGTATGATGGGAGAGTTAAATTCTTTTTGGGACTCCAAATTAAGCAAACTCCAGTTGGAACATCAATTCATCAACAAAAGTACATCAAGGAATTACTGAAGAAGTATGATATGAATGAAGCTAAGTCAAATGACACACCCATTGGGACAACAACAAAGCTTGATAAAGATGAACCAGGTTCACCAGTTAATGACACTAGATATAGAGGTATGATTGGATCACTCCTATACTTCACTGCCTGTAGACCTGATATAGTGTTCAGTGTTGGTCTATGTGCAAGGTTTCAGTCTTGTCCCAAGGAATCACATCTAAAAGCTGTCAAAAGAATCTTGAGATATTTAAAAGGCACAATAAACCTGGTTCTCTGGTATCCAACTGGTGATTCTTTTGATCTAAAGGGATTTGCTGACGCAGATTATGCAGGACATATGGTTGATAGAAAAAGTACCTCTAGGATGACACACTTTTTAGGACCATGTTTAATATCTTGGGCAACTAGAAAACAAAATTCAGTGGCTCTATCTACTGCAGAGGCTGAGTATGTTGCAGCTGCTTCATGTTGTGCCCAACTTCTTTGGATAAAACAGCAGCTTAAAGACTTTGGTATAGAAACAGGTTGTTTTTCTATTCTATGTGATAACACAAGTGCTATGAACATGGCCAAAAACCCAGTTCAACACAAACGCATCAAACACATAGATGTTAGACATCACTTTCTTCGTGATAATGTTGAAAAAGGAAACATAGTAATGGAGTTCTGCAAAACTGAGAATCAAGTTGCTGACATTTTCACCAAGGCACTAGGAAGAGAGTCATTTCAGAAAAATAGACTTGAGTTAGGGCTCATCTTTTTAGATTGACCTCTGTCCAACCAAGTTCTAAGGAGATATAAACCAGGTTCAGTCAAGTTGGTTCTTTATTTTCTTTACATTTAACTGTCAAAAAAAAGGGGGGGGAAACAATTTCATCTTCTCTCTCCCATGTCACGTCTCTGAAAAGCAGGTGCAACCGTCACCGCACACGTCTCCTCGATGTCAATCCCCCATAATTACTCAAACCCCTCGAATACAACATCAAAACCGTTCCCAATAAAGCACCCTCTCTAAACAAGCAACCAACTTTCTCTCATCTTCATTCTTCAGAAAAAGGAAAAAGAAATCCCTTCCATCACCATGGTTAATCCACTCGTTGCTTACTCTGATGATGAAAACTCGTCTGATAGTGCATTTTCTCAGGGGAAAGAGAACACGGTTGTTGATACTATGCTTAGTCAAGGGGAAGAAAGCCAACTCCCAACCAAACCATCTACATCCTCACCCAAATCAGATCTGCCTACATCTCCACCACCAAAAGCTACATCTCCACCACCACCAGTTAAAGTAGCATCTCCACCTGTAGTTGCCGACTCTCCACCACCACCCATCATAGAATCTCCACCACCACCAGTCCAAGAAACCCCATTATCCCCAGTCCAAGAAACCCCATTATCACCAGTCCAAGAAACCCCTTTATCCCTAGTCCAAGAAACCCCATTATCACCAGTCCAAGAAACCCATTATCACCAAACCCAGAAACTCCCACAACCACTGTCCCAAATAACCCCCCCTTCTTCCCCATATCACCAAACCACTACTCAAAATCCACCACCATCTTCACTCAATGATGATATTCTTTTGAGTACCCTTCATCCTAAAAAACCAAGGCGGCCAAGAAAGCACATTGCAGTTAAACAGGTTCGTCCACACATGCCAGAAACAAGGAGTGCGAATGTGGTCAAACCAACTGATGATGCAACTTCTGGTGTGAAGCGTCGACGATTGGGTAAGTCTCCTGTTTATTCATCCGTTTCTCCTATGAATCTTGACTTTGAAACTGATGATGTGTCTGAGGGTAAACATTCTGCAACTCCTCAATCAAAATCAAAATCTGCAAAAAGAAATGCAGATAAATTTCTCAAAGTGGGAAAGAAAAAGTACTTCCAAACCAAAACAGTGCTTAGGGGTAGAACCTTTCACCCTGATATACTTTCAATGGATATAGTGAAGCAGGTTTGTGAACTACTAAGGTTTCAGGGGTAGGAGTTATTCCTTGAACCCAATTTGATTTATGAACAGGAAGTAGTAGATTTCTATACAAACTTGGTGATCCTAGAAGGAGATGTGGTATCGTCTAGTGTAAAGGGGGTTGACATTGTGTTTGATGCAACAAAACTTGGGGAAATCTTGCATATACCATCTGTGGGGATTAATGAGTACAATTGGGGTTTTGATGAATATTCTAGCCTGCCAGCCAAATTCTCTCAAGGACGAGTCAATTCTAGGGCACAAACTGTTTTAAAGGGCATTATGCGATCTTTGCATAAGCTTCTTTTCGAGATAGTTCATAAGGTGATACTGCCTAGAGGTCACCAACGTCACATTTCCTCCATAAGAGACATGAGACTTATGAATGCTCTTGAGTGCAAAGAACGCATTGACTGGCCCACACTGATTATCAAACATCTTGCTAGAATTGTGGATCCTAAACTAGGTTCTCATCAGTTAGCTTTTGGAAACCTGTTAACTAGAGTGTTTGATGCATTTGAAGTACCTCTGGGAGAAGGCAGGATTTTAACTCGTGCAGATATGTTCACTCAAACCATCCTTGCTGATTGTGGCATTCCCATGGAGTCGGAGCAGGTTGCAACTGCGTCTCCACGTACATCTGGTCCTGTTGCTCAGTTACTCAGGGAACTTAAGGTAGCTGAAGAAAAGAATTCCACTCTTGAGTCAGAAAACCAGAAGTTACGTGCTGAGCTTGACACTTCAAATGCTGAAATACACATGCTGAAGGATCAATTGGTGCAGCAGCAACTTGCTAACAATGCAAGAGTTGACAGAGTTCTGGATATGCTGGCTTCTTCTTCAACTAAGCCTGGTCAACCTTCACATTGAAAAAGCATCTTGTTTGAACCTGGTTCTCTTAGTTGTTTTAACTCTGTGTTGCTACTCTTTGTTTTGTTGCCAGAACATTTTATTATGCTCAACTGGCTGGGCTTATTTGTTGCTATGGATGTTGATTGGGTTTGTTTTAGCCGCTGTTGGATTCTTTTTGATTTGTCAAAAGGGGGAAGAGTATTTGCGCATGCATCACACAGAACGATTTGTTTGTCTTCATCAAAAAGGGGGAATATGATAGAATATGATAGAATCTATAATTCATGTTTTGATGAAAGCCAAAAAGCGCAAAGAACAGTAGCAAATGTACGCAGCAAAAAGAAGCCAAGCTCGAGTCCAAGAGTAAAATGGGTCAGCCAAGTAATTAAGAAAATAGAGTTATTTGTCAAAGCCAAAAATAATATATTAAAGGATTGTACAAGGCAAAAGAAACTCTATAAGAAGAGGACGATGCTGATGAAGAATCCTACGACTTCACATAGAGAGAAAAGGGAGAATTATTCATCAAACTGAAGTCTTCAAGATTGATAGGTTTGCTACGTTTAAAACATTCTTGAGTGAGAAGGTTTTTAACGTGTAGAATTGTTTTCTTGTTTTGTTCTTGATTGTAATTTACAGTTTATTGTACAAATGGTGGGTTTGGCTCTTTGTAGGGTTGAGTGTTAGTGAGAGTTGTAACAAAAGGTGGGTTTGGCCTTTTGGAGAGATCGATTAGAGTCAATCGAGAGAGGTGGTAGAGATAAGACTTTTGATTATTGAGTTAATCACAAAATATTATAGTTGAATTAATAAAACGAGGTTTTTCCTTCCTTGAGTGAGGAAGGTTTTTAATTCAATAAGTGTTTGTGTCTTTACTTAAAAGCAACTTACAAGAACCTGGTTCTTGTTCTGGGGTAAGGTTTCTTCATATATATATATATATATATATATATATATATATGTATATTGCGAAAGTTTAGATCCAAAGAATAGCGACGATAGATTTTATGTTTCGAAGAAAAAAATTATGGCAACATTGCCATATGCTTTACTTTGGCAAAAGGATAAATGAGTTTTGGAAAGAAATTAAAATTTATATTTTGCTAAAAATAAAGTATATTACAACAAATTAAATACTACTCTTTAACAAATGTGCCGTTGTCTATTTTGGAATAATTTTGTACTCAAACGTCATATTTTTAATAAATGAACATAAATTGATAACTTAATTTTTTTATATTGGTTAAATGCACACTTTCAAAGCTAATAACTCTCAAGGGTCAAATAGGAAAAGTAATATTATTTGTGCACTGATTTGAAATAACAAGTATTAATGAACATATTTATTTAGTAAGAACGAGATGTAAATAGGAATATAAAGAATACTCCCTTCGTTTCAAAAAAATTGATCTAGTTTGACTTGGAATGAAGTTTAAGAAAAGAAAGAAAATTTTTTAATCTTGTAAATCTAATTTAAAGTTATGTCAAATGTACCAACATACCTTTTAATCTTGTGGTTTTAAACATGTCATCTAGAAAGCTAAAGTTAAAATGTTGCCGAAAAAGAAAATGGATCATTCTTTTTAAAATAGACAAAAAAGAAAATAGAGTCATTTTTCTCAAACGGAAAAAATATAATTTTTGCTTATTGGAAATCATTATATATAAATTTTCGACGAAAAAACTTCGTCCAACTATTTAAAAAAATATATATTTATATCATTCGTAAAAGTTTATTCGGAAAGCCCACACACAATGATTCAATCATTAGTTTGTCAGATTTTCGTACGACAAAGACTTGTTGATTGGCTCTTTTACTTCACGGAAAATCATAGCAACTTTATATATATTATTAAATACATAAAGTTTAGTATATTTAATTGTTTTTGTTTTATCTCACTCTTACGTACACTTTTCACGTGTTCATGCAACTCAATTTCTTTTACAATATTAATATTATGTGCGTTTTACAAAGAGTAATTTAGTTTGATTGTCGTAGAATTTGAGGGGAAAAAATTAAATCTTATTATCACAAATTAAAATTATGTCAAACATGTAATACTTCATTTGTTCAGTATTATGTGTAATGGTTTTTATTTTTAGAGTCAAATTATAAAAATTTTGACTAACATTTTAAGATGTATTTTTTCGTCATATTAATATGCAAAAAATTGCAATTTATAACACTTTTCATATAGTTTTAGAATATCTAATTTTTTTTAAAAAAAATAATCGAATTATTGTGATCTAATTTAACTTTAAAAATTAATTAAATCAACTTTCGAAAAACGCAACATAACAAATAAAAGTGGACAAAGAGAGTTTTATTCTTTAATCTTGTGATTTTAAACATTCAATGTAAAAAAATTAAAATTAAAATATTACCAATAATTATTGCCGTTAAAAGAAAAATCTTTTGCCACTAATAGTTCCTTTGTTGTAGTGTCAACTAAAATGGGTTGAGATTTATTAAAGTGTTTTTATATAAATGGTCCTATTTCTGTTGTTGTTGTCTAACTTGGATTTCCGAATCCGAACATTGTAAAGTTAAAATCCTGAATTCGTCTGTAATCGAGAATGTATTTTATCAAGGACATTCTCCAAGATAAAAAGATGTGGATGTCTAGGATTTAAAGGTTAGTAATGTAGTCAAGCTCTATAATTCGGATTACGTTTATCCAAATAACAATCTATGTTGCTCGTACTCTCCAAAACTAATACTTTGATTTCCTCTCCCTAATGTCACTCGTTTGCCACGAATCCAAGATAGAGTAACACAGTCGAAGAAGATATAGTAGAGTTGATCATCAACAACAAGAATACATCCAATGTAATTTCACAAGTCGCATAACGTACAAATGAATAGGGAAAAATGCATACATGTTATGATCTTCATCTAACTCCAACCAGCAACAGCAACTTTCTAACTCTATAATCTTCATTCTTCACTAATGCTTCTAAAATGGAAGAGTATATCGGAGATAGGGAATGAAATGAACGAATACACGAGGGTAAAATCCTTTCTAGATGGGATCGATGAGGTTGTCCTTAATCATGATCTCCAACACATCTAAAGTTGCGGTACCCACACGACTACCATCCTTGTAAAGCCTAAACCTAGGTAGTGTTGTAATGTTCTCTGCTGCAGCTCGGCTTTGTTCCACGACCACCTTCAGAAAAGACCAAATATAAATTAGTATGAGTTTACTTCATGATTTCCCTGTTGTGCATTGTAAGAAATATAATACTGCAGCTTAGAGTGTAGGTGTTCCCGTCTGCCTGAAAAGCACAATGTGTTGCCTATGATTGTTTACCTTGAGAAAAATTACTGAAGGATATTTGGCGCTCAAGGTATCCATGACCGAGGACATCCATGCGCATTCTGGGTTGGATAATTCATTAAAATAGACCACAGATTCACCTACATGAGTACATAGTTGATCGAGTTACTACTGATCGAGTTACATACTGACTGATGCAGGAAATTAAAGCCTACCAGATGCAATCACAGCCTGGAACTTCTCAACATCTGAAACCAACTCCACCTTCCCATCTGGAGCTTCTCTGTGTAACTCAACTCGGGCATGGGATAAATTTGCAGCAACCTCTTCGTCACATGGAAGTTCCTCCTGCAGAATCTCAAAATCTCTCACAGTCGAAGATAGGATATAGTAGAGTTGATCATCAACAACAAGAATAAATCCAATGTAATTTCACAAGTCGCGTAACGTACTTGTCTGTTTGAAGCATAGAAGAAGCAAGACAAATGAATAGGAAAAATGACAATCCAATGTAAACATGTTATAATTTTTATCTAATTCCAATCAGTACAGCAACTTTTTAACTCTATAATCTTCACTAATGCTTCTAAATGCAAAAGTATAGGAGATAGGGAATGAAAGAACCAATATGTGAAATCCTTTCCCTATGTAGACCGAAAAAACGTTAGATGTATTCTAGTTGGGAGCTACCACGGAGTTCTTAATCACGGAGTCCAATACTTCTGTAGCTGAGGTAGGCAACAGCATCTCAGAGCTACCGTTCTTGTAAAGCATAATTGTTGGAACTGTTGAAATTCCCTCTGATAAAGCGATTGCTGCGCTTAGCTCCACGTCCACCTTTAGTACCAATGACAAGAAAATATATTAATTCAAGTTGAGTTTTTGCTATTGCCCTGTTATGCATGTAAAATCTTTGGAATAATATAATAGTAGCAGCTTAGAGTCTTAAATGTTTTAATTAAATTCAGCAGCCAACCCGTCCCCCCTTTCCCGTCTGTCTGCAAAGCTTGACGTTTGCCTGTTTACCTTCAGAAACTTTACTGACTTATAGTACTTCTTGCTTAATGAATCCACGAAAGACAACATCTCACTGCATTCTTCGTTTGATATTTCTTTAAAAAGTATGACTGATACATCTGCAGTTTTCAACAGTTGTTGAGTTATATTAAAAATGATATACGAAAGGTTAACACACTGACTGATGCAGGAAAGCCTACCAGATTTAATTACAGCCCTGAACTTGTCAAGATCTGAAACCAACTCCACCTTGTCTTTTCTGCGAGACTTCCTTAATTCATCTTGGGCATATGCTAAAAAGTCTGCAATATCACTATCATCTGGGTATTTCTGCCACAGACTCTTATAATCAATCACAGCATACTCCCATCTTTCCAGCTAAAAACATTTATAAAAATGAAATAATTAGGTCACTTAAACAACTGTAATATGACTTATAAGATATAACGGTTACCTTTAAATTTGACATAGCTCTTCTTGAAAGAGCTTTAATATTATCAGGCAGGATTGAGAGAGCCTGATTACTATCAGCCAGAGATTTTTCCCACTCTCCAAGTTTAGACCAGCAAGCTGCTCTAGCGCAGTACAGAAATGAATTCATTGAATCAGTCGCGAGTGCTTCATCATAAACACTACACGCTTCTTCATATCTTCCAGCACGGAATAAAGTGATACCAGAAGTAATTTCGCGTAAAGCAAACACTTCAGCATTTTCAGGATCAAGCTGTGAAGCTTTTCCAATAGCACTACGCGCTGTATCAAACCTGCAGAAATCGGTTCATTTACAATTACAATTTTGCTGAACTCTTTATTTTTATATTACAACCTATGCAGTTTTAACGAGTGGTGAACTCACTGGCCGAGAGCTACATTATACAGAGCGACTACATAGAATATGTAAGCCTCTGAGGAAAATCCAAATATTTTGGATTTGTTATATGTTGCGGCAGACGGATCATACTTCCAAGCTTTCAATAGGCAGAATCGAGCCTCATTTACTTGGCGTAGCTTCAAATGAGCTTCCGTTTGACATGCAAAGAGCTGTGAAATATATGTTAGCAATTCAGAACCATGAAATTTTCGGTTCCCTATTCGTCACAGAACGTGACCACTAAATATAGCTTTACCTTAGAAGACACCACAGCTCCAGAAGTAGTAGCTTCCATGGCTTCTTTTAACATCGCACACCAATCTTGACGTTTCCTTGCTTCAGTGCATCTTCTGATATGTTTGGTCACTTCTTTCAGTTTCAGTGAAGTGACCTCATCAGGTCTATTTCCCTGAAAAACTAAATGACTTCGCGCAGTTTCAACTTCTCCTAAGCTGTAAGTTTTACAAAAATTAGAAAATAATAAGCAAACAGTAAAATTCAGCACAATTGAACAAAAAAGTGCATTTAATTCCCTAGTACAGATTAACAATCCAAGCCTTCAAGGATACGATTCACGTGATTTTATATCACTTACCTAAGCAACAGTAATCCAAGTCTCTGGCGTGGTTGAACACAATTTGTTGCTATGCGAATTGATTCATGATAATCCTTTAAAGCGTCTTTGTATCGATTTAAACCACAGAATGCAGCAGCTCTACTACAATGTAATGTGCTGTTCTTTGGAAAAAGAGCTATACCACTATTAAAAGATTGCAAAGCTTCCTCATACTTGCCATCGTCTAAACAGATATATCCATTTTTTGCAAATTCATTTTCTAAAACAGTGGAACTCGAAGAACTCACACTTCGACCTGATCCCGATGGAGATGAACCCGAAGTGCTCCTTGTATTACTAGAACCCAGTTTCGGCATTCGAGGATCGCCTTCCTTATTTTTCATCTGATCAGGTAAAGAGCTTGAACCCTTTTCAGAATCACTCTTCTTTTTGGAACCCGACATTATTTCTTGAACCTAAAAATGTTAGAAAACTGAAAACTATCAATAACAACAAAATGGAAAAAATCGCTTTGAAGAAGAAGAAGAACAAGGACGGAGAAAAAAAAGGGTTCAAACAGAATTTCTCTAAAACCCCATAAATAATCTCCTCTTCTTCTTCTATACATATACAATTCAACAAGCTAAGATGATTTTTGAACAAATATATATACATATATCCCTTTAGAACTTCAATTTTGAACTGGGTTTTTCTATAATTGAAACTAAAACAACTTACAATGTTAGAGTATTCAAAACTGCAAATCAATCATCAACAACGACAAAATGGAGGAAAAAAATGGCTCTGAAGACGAAAAAACTTGGGGCAAAAGAAAGATGGGGATCTCGTGATTTCAATGGTANTAGAACTTCAATTTTGAACTGGGTTTTTCTATAATTGAAACTAAAACAACTTACAATGTTAGAGAATTCAAAACTGCAAATCAATCATCAACAACGACAAAATGGAGAAAAAAAATGGCTCTGAAGACGAAAAAACTTGGGGCAAAAGAAAGATGGGGATCTCGTGATTTCAATGGTAGAAACAAAGAACGAATGTCAGCTTTTTTCTAGAGAGAGAAACAAGCGGTTTACAGAGAGCGGTTAACAGAGCTCTCTGTATACTGTTACAGAGAATTGTTGAAGAAGAAGGAGAAAGGAGGTACTATTTATATACTACAACATGTATTAAACTAATTTTTTTTTAATTATTATGATTTTAATTTTAAAATATATTTTTTAAAACTAATTATTAATTAATTAAGTTTTCATTTGTCTCACTGTCTGTGTAAGCTTGTTCATATTTTTTTATAAGAGTCGCGATAAGATGATAGTTAATTTCATGTGACTCTATTCAAAATTTCAGTAAAGACTAAAAAGGATTGCGATAAGATCATAATAATCTGAGTGACAGTAATAAGATGACTGATGGTTTTTGTTCACATGGACGGTTTCAAGTTTGAGTAATGAGAGGAGGGTCGCGATAGGACGACAGTTGTCTTCAGATAACCGGTTACAAAATCTGAGTGAAAAAAGTCTTCACATTATTGGTTCCAATTAAATCTGAGTAAAGAAGAAGCGTAGCGACAAACTGATAGTCAGGATAAAACTAACTGATCATGATGAATACAATTATTATGGTTATTGTCGAGATATGACGTAGATGACTTTAAATTATACTGTGTTAAATAGTCAAATATAGTCAGTGAGAATTTATTTACTCTATTTATGATGAATGGTGATTCATATAGCCGATTTGAAAATTTACATTTGATTTGTTTAATTCCTTTATTACGAATAACTATGTACACTTGTATAGTGCGTGTGATCCTTGCACAGGGATCATGCTAATCTTCCCCGTATCGTTCTAATTTTACCGGATTGTCCCCTTGTATAGATTTGCTCATATTATCAATGGAAATAGATTTTTATTTTAAAAAAATAGGAAAAGGAACAAATATACCCTGAGCTAACGTAAATGACATATAAATATTATCCGTCATACTTCTGGGACATTAGTGACCCTGACGTTCAAAAACTAGCACACATATACATTTTATACTAACAGATATACATGTGTCATAATCATATCCACCGATCCAATATTTATTAAATATTGGATCGACAGATAAGATTGTGACATGCACGTGTTCTATTTAGTCTTCTGTTAGGATGAATGACATATATGAGATAGTTTTTGGATGGCATGGCACCGACGTCAGAATTAAGTATGAAGGAAGGTATGTGCATACCATTTACGATATTTTCAGAATATAATTATCATTTTTTCCTTTAAAAGGAGAGAAGAAGAAGAGATACGACAAACGATGATTGTAATATTTAACTAAATCAATTTATAATTCATTTTCATAATATGATTATTGTTGAGACATATTACAACAAATATTGAATTATTACAAACATAAATATTAGTAAGGCGTGATAAACTAAGTAAATAACAAAATATGATGATAAAAGAAATTATATAGTCCATCCAAACTTTTAAAAGACAAAGAAGTATTATTGTTTTGTTTTATTTGTCTTGACAGGAAAATATATATTTTTTTAAAAAAAAGTAGCTACATATTTATATTCATATAAAAAATAACAAAATTCTACAAATTGATATTCGAGTTAAATCATAAAAATAAATACGTATGATTTAAACATTAGCTCCCTAAGTATATCATATGTTTTTTAGTTTAATTTATTTATTGAGAACATGCATTTATTAAGTTTAAGTATTATATACTAATGGCATGTGTTAAAAATCTTTGATTATTAATTAATGGCGTGTGTAAAAAATATTATTTTAGTATTAAATATTAATCGACTTATATCAAGTTGTTGTTCTGTGATCAAAAGATTAGAAAGTTCAAGCTATCAAAACAATATATTCTATGAGTTTAACATATATGGTGATACAGGTATTTTAAATTACGAAATGAATCTTGGTCGTTGCATCTAATAAGATACCACATACTGATATAAGTTTGATTTGTTTTATTCGATCGATATTCATATTAGAGCTCGACTAATCACGATTCGTATCAACTAGTAAATGTTCCCTACCGAAAAAAAAATCTTAGCCGTGACTCTTAGAGAAGTAGCCTCATTCGCTACACCGTATATTTTTAGTAGTCCAATATGTTCCTTATAAACCACCTCACGTTTATTAGAACTAATTCTGTTTTACCATAGCCATAAAATATTGAAAATAAATATAAAGAAAATAAAAAAGTATTCACACTTAAAATTGGCACCAAAAAGAGAAAAAAAAAATACCGTAAATAAATGATGAGATTCGTTTTTAGAGTGTTTTAGACGTAAAAGTCATAAAATATTAGTTGATATTGAGTGTATACTTATAATTGAAATATAATTAGTTTATTATTAGTATTTTTAATGAGCATTTTGTTAAGTATTAATTTTTATAAGTGTTAATAAGTATTAATCGTATTTTTAAAAAAATGGTAACTTGAAATATTTTGAAGACAATAATTTTAGTCTGTTCAAATCATGGTCAAACAAATATTTGAATATAAATTTTTAAAATCGTTCAAATTTTATGGTCAAACAGATATTTGAGGAAAAATTTTAAAACCTCATCGAATTTCTATTTGATTTCTTGGTCAAATTGAAATTTGAATTATTAAATTTCAAATTCAATCAAAGATCATGGTCAAACATATTTCTAAAGATAATTTTTCAAATTTAGATTCAAAATCTGTAATCAAACGCTAATTTCGTTTAACTCATAAATACAAGAAAATCCAGTCAAATTAAGACAAATAAATTAAAATAAATAAGCGATGGTATATTTTGCGATTACAATAAACATTTTGAAATGAAAATATATCACAAATTACACTTCACCATTTTGTTTTGGGCCCACATAGTTATGTGGCATCCACATAGACTTTTATGCTGGGCCCCGCCCAATATAATATCTTTGTGTCACAAATAGTAAGAAGATTTTTTATTTTCCTTAAAAAGTAAATAATTATTTTTCTAATTAAACGTTACAATAATAATAACACACTTAATGTAATTTCACAAAATGAAATATAGAGAAGGTACTATACGCAAACCTTATTTTTAACCAAAAAATCTAGGTATTTCTAATAGAACATCGGCTCAATAAATACAAATAAAAATATATTGGATTAAAGGATGTAACAAAAATGAAGAAGCTAGTAAAAATTATTAAGAATTACAAAGCATTACACACGGTAAATAAAAATATAATTAAAAGATAATTGAAGAACAAATTTGGAAAATAATAATAGAAATTGAGGAACAAGAAACTACATGAATAATACTAGGATTAATAGTATAGAGATAAACGAGACCATATTTCACTACCTACTAGGCTATTACCATTATTTGTACCCTGCGCTCTGAAGTATTTATGTATCTCCTCTCTTTACGTGTTCGAGATAAATCAATCTCGCTTCTCACATCTTTTCCTTCAGTAAAGCAACTATCATGTTCTCTAGGGTAACTTCATTTCTAATTCTCTCTCTCCTAGTATATCTACGTATCCATCTCATCATCTTTATTTCTACAACTTTCGCCTTTTGAACATGAGAGTTCTTAACTAGCTAACACTCTGCTACAACATAATTGGTCTAACAACCATCCTATAAAAACTTCTATAAGTTTTCACGACACTATTTTATCTCATAAGACTCTGGATATGAGCATATATTTCATCCAACCTACATCAATACGGTGTGTGACATCATCGTAAATTTCCACATATATGAACTATGTTGCCTAGAGGAACTTTTTGATGACCTATGCATATGTTACAACAACTAGAAACAACATAAATTACAATAATAACATACTCAGCGTGTGAATATATAATTAAAATATACGTGAAATATAAAGTATAAACAGATATTATTCATATCTTATTTGAGGTAAAAAAAATTATTTTTGATAAATCCTCGCTCAATACTCAAAAGAAAATTAACGTCTATTAAAAATAACATTTTTACCTCTGAAATAAAGATAATATAGCTACAAATTAAATCTTTTCTACACCTCACTCTATAAAATTACACTAATATATCATTTTTTGTTCTCATTACCTCAACTCAAGAGAAACATTTTCAAAAACACATTTAGAGAACACAAAAGCAAACAAAGCACTGATAAAAACTAAACTTAAATATTAACAATAAAATAGTGAAATAATCAAACAAAAAGAACTAATTCCACTAATTAAAATTTTGCATTGGAAGTAAAAAAAGAATCTTTTTTGTTTTTTTTTCTAGTGGATAACAACAAAGATTCATGATGCATAGGATAAAATCATAAAATATTACTTTTTCCGTTTAATAATAATTGTCCATTTAATTTACTAATTAAATCGCACAATAATATAATAAGGAGTGTTCTTAATTACTTAATCTATCAAAAACTAGTATTATACTCTTAATTGCCCATAATTATACTCTATATAGTAAATGTTTTTGTCATCACGGATCATTTGGTTTGTAGTAAATGTTTTTATGTTTACACAAATTAAATGAACCATAAAAATAGTAAGATAATTAAAGCAAAAGAAATATACTAATTTTTTTTTTTTTTTACTCTTTGTAAGTTAATCAATGACGATTTTTTGAAAAATTATTTTCAAACAATAATTGAAATTTATTCCTTAGTTAGAAAGGCCGTGATGCAAAGGGAAAAAATATTTTTCATAGGATGAAGAATATATAAAGTTGAAATTAATTAATGGAATTTTTTTAAAAAAAACTTTCTAATTATAGTTAATTGAAGAGTAATTATTAATGTAACAACTTGAAATACTGACAAATAATTAGGTTATATCTTACTTTCTACCAGTTTTTCAAAATAGATATACATATATACAAATGATTTTTTTTGGAAGTTACCGGATGCACATGCACCCGCACGGCATAGGGTGGGTCCGCCCCTGACTACAAATTAAATGTTCTTTAACAAATTTGTCGTTGTCTATTTTGGATTAATTTTTTTACTTACTTCGTTCCCATTTAGGCGCCATCATTATTATTAGGCTTCACGTTTTTTTAAGAAACTAAATAAATTTATCATTATATCCTTGTATATTGTTCTCTAGACGTCATATTTTCAATACATAAAAAAGAATTAATTTATTTTATTGATTAAGGTGATCAATAAACATGAATTAATAACTTAGTTTTCTTATATTGATTAAATGCATATTTTCAAAGGTAATAACTCTCAAGGGTAAAATAGGAAAAATAATTTTATTTGTGCACTGATTTGAAATAACAAGTGCTCACTCCGTTTGATATTGTTTGTCAAGTTGCGCTTTCGAAAGTCAATTTGATTAATTTTTTAAAGTTAAATCAGATCACATTAATTCGATATTTTAAATAAAAAAATAGATATTCTAAAACTATATGAAAAGTACTATAATTACAATTTTTTACATATTAATATGATTTAAAATATTAATCAAAATTTTCATAATTTAACTCAAAAAATAAAAATCGTGACAAATAATATCGGATGGAGCGAGTATTAATAAACATATATATTTAGTAATCAATCATTAGTTTGTCGGATTTTCGTATGACAAAAACTGTTGATTGGCTCTTTTACTTCACAGAAAATCATAGCAACTTTAGATATATTATTAAATACATAAAGTTTAGTATATTTAATTGTTTTTGTTTTATCTCACTGTTACGTACACTTTTCACGTGTTCATGCAACTCAATTTCTTTTACAATATTAATATTCTCTACGTTTTAAAAAGAGTAATTTAGTTTGATCATCGTAAAATTTAAGAGAAAAATAATTGAATCTTATTATCACAAATTAAAATTATGTCGAACAATGTAATATTTCATTCGTTCAGTATTATTTGTCATGATTTTTATTTTTAAAGTCAAATTATAAAAACTTTGACTAATATTTTAAGATGTATTTTTTCATCAAATTAATATGCAAAAAATTACAATTTGTAATACTTTTCATATAGTTTTAGAATATCTATTTTTTTAAAAAAAAATATCGAGTTATTGTGATCTAATTTAACTTTAAAAATTAGTTAAATTAACTTTCGAAAAGCGCAACATGACAAATAAAAGTGGACAGAGAGAGTATTATTCTTTAATCTTGTGGTTTTAAACATTTCACATAAAAAATTAAAATTAAAATGTTATCAAAACATGAAAGGATTTATTCTTTTTAAAAAGTTTTTTTGCAGCAATAATTATTGTCGTTAAAAGAAAAATCTTTTGCCACTAATAGTTTCTTTGTTGTAGTGTCAACTAAAATGGGTTGAGATTTATGGAATAATATTTTTTTTAAATGTGGTATATTTAAGTGATTAACTAATGAGCATTAGAGAATAAAGGAATATTTTTGGATTTAAAATTCAGTTAGTCTGAAAATATTGTAAAATCTTTTCACATTTTTTAAAATTGTGAGTTTAATTAAAGTGCATCAAATAAATTAAAACGAAAGAAAGGGTATATTACATTAAAAGTTACACAAAGAAAGAGAATTTTCCAAATGCCAATTGAACATTATTAAGTGTTTTATATAAATGGTCCTATTTCTGTTGTTGTTGTCTAACTTGGATTTCCGAATCCAAACATTGTAAAGTTAAAATTCTGAATTCGTCTGTAATCGAGAATGTAGTTTATCAAGGACATTCTCCAAGATAAAAAGACGTGGATGTCTAGGATTTAAAGGTTAGTAATGTAGTCAAGCTCTATAATTCGGATTACGTTTATACAAATAACAATCTATGTTGCTCGTACTCTCCAAAACTAATACTTTGGTTTCCTCTCCCTAATGTCACTCGTTTGCCACGAATCCAAGATAGAGTAACACAGTCGAAGAAGATATAGTAGAGTTGATCATCAACAACAAGAATACATCCAATGTAATTTCACAAGTCGCATAACGTACAAATGAATAGGGAAAAATGTATACATGTTATGATCTTCATCTAACTCCAACCAGCAACAGCAACTTTCTAACTCTGTAATCTTCACTGATGCTTCTAAAATGGAAGAGTATCCGCGATAGGGAATGAAATGAACGAATACACGAGGGTAAAATCCTTTCTAGATGGGATCGATGAGGTTGTCCTTAATCATGATCTCCAACACATCTAAAGTTGCGGTACCTACTCGACTACCATCCTTGTAAAGCCTAAACCTAGGTAGTGTTGTAATGTTCTCTGCTGCAGCTCGGCTCTGTTCCACGACCACCTTCAGAAAAGACCAAATATAAATTAGTATGAGTTTACTTCATGATTTCCCGTCTGCCTGAAAAGCACAACGTGTTGCCTATGATTGTTTACCTTGAGAAAAATTACTGAAGGATATTTGGCGCTCAAGGTATCCATGACCGAGGACATCCATGCGCATTCTGGGTTGGTTAATTCATTAAAATAGACCACAGATTCACCTACATGAGTACATAGTTGATCGAGTTACTACTGATCGAGTTACATACTGACTGATGCAGGATTTTTAAAGCCTACCAGATGCAATCACAGCCTGGAACTTCTCAACATCTGAAACCAACTCCACCTTCCCCTCTGGAGCTTCTCTGCGTAACTCAGCTCGGGCATGGGATAAATTTGCAGCAACTTCTTGGTCACGTGGAAGTTCCTGCCGCAGAATCTCATAATCTCTCACGGCATCAGCCCATCTTTTCAGCTGTAATGCATCGCTTACGATCAAATTTATGATTTTATCAAGAAAAAGTAAGTGAAATGAATCAATTTATGTCGCACCTTGATATTTGAGGCAGCTCTTAGGTGTAGAGCTTTAGCATATTGTGGCCAGTATAGGAGAGCACGGTTGCTATCAGCCAGAGATTTTTCCCACTCTCCAAGTTTAGACCAGCAATTTGCTCTATTGTAGTAGAGAACTGGATTTGAAGAATCAACCCAGAGCCCTTCCCCATAAGAAGTACAAGCTTGTTCATATCTTTCGGAACAAAAATGCTCGTCGCCATGTTTATGAGCTTCAACCACCAGCCTAATGTTTTCGAGTTCATCAGTAACTTCAGCATTTTGATTATCAATTTGTGCAGCTTTTTCAATGGCAGTAACCGCAGCAGCAAACCTGCAGATATTTATGATCATAATATGGCTGAACCTCTTTTATTTCTATATACTACTACGTGCAATACTCACTTTCCAACACTGCTGTGAATCTGAGCTTGGACAAAGAATACGTATGCTTCAGAGACCATTCCAAAAATTTTTGACTCTCGTGCTGTGAATGGCTTATGCATCCTAGCTATATAAATCCACGTTTCAGCATACTCTAAGTCGTTTAGCTTCAAATGAGCTTCCGCTCGACATGCAAATAGCTATATGAATTTTCATTCGTCAGTCACAGAATGTACGTAACCACTAAATACAAAGAGATGCTTTCTTTTACCTGAGGAGATGAATCAGCTCCAGAAGTAAATGCTGCCTTAGATTCTATTTTCATAGTCGCCCAATCTTCAACTATCCGGGCTTCAGTGCATTTGTTGATATGTTCCTTCACTGCCTCCAACTTCTGCGACGTTGCTTCATCTGGTTTATGACCTAGGGAATATAAGTGATCCGTTGCATTTTCAACCTGTCCTAAACTGAATGATTTACAGGAATTAGAGGGCAAAACACAATCAAGACATATCCAGTTTTACATGAGCAAAGATAATCAAAGGCTTACCAAAGTAACAAAGAGGGGGAAAAGAAAGACTTCTCGGAGAACAATCGAACAAGAAAACAACGAATTCAGAAAATAAGTGCTCCCTTGCATTTTCAACCTTGTCCTAAACTGCACTTTTTACAGGAATTAGAGGGCAAAACACAATCAACACATATCCTGCATCCAGTTCTACATTAACAAAGCAACAAAGAGGGGGAAAAGAAAGACTTGAACAATCGAACACGAAAACAACGAAACAGAAAATAGTTGATCAACACATATCCTGTATCCAGTTTTACATTAGCAAATAACAAGGCCAGCAAAGATAATCAAAGGCTTACCAAAGTAACAAAGAGGGGGGGAAAGAAAGACTTTCGGAGAACAATCGAACAAGAAAACAACGAAACAGAAAATAGTTGATCAACACATATCCCGCATCCAGATTTACATTAGCAAAGTAACAAAGAGGGGGAAAAGAAAGACTTCTCGAGAACAATCGAACAAGAAAACAACAAAACAGAAAATAGTTGATCAACGCATATCCTGCATCCAGTTTAACATTAGCAAATAACAAAGCCAACAAAGATAATCAAAGCCTTACGAAAGTAACAAAGAGGCGAAAAGAAAGACTTCTCGGAAAACAATCGAACAAGAAAACAACGAAACAGAAAATAGTTGATCAACACATATCTCTGCATCCTGTTTTACATTAGCAAAGTAACAAAGAGGGGGACTTCTCGGAGAACAATCGAACAAGAAAACAACGAAACAGAAAATAGTTGATCAACACATATCCTGCATCCAGTTTTACATTAGCAAAGTAACAAAGAGGGGGACTTCTCGGAGAACAATCGAACAAGAAAACAACGAAACAGAAAATAGTTGATCAACACATATCCTGCATCCAGTTTGACATTTGTATGCAAATAACAATCAAGAAAGTTTTACATTAGCAAAAAACAAAGCAGAGTGACTGTATATCACTTACGAAAGTAACCAAAGTCCGAAATCGTGGCGTGGTTGATAACGTCTTGGAGCCAAATTAATAGCTAATTCAAATTCCGCCATTGCTTCCGGATATCGCATCAGACCAATCAACGCACCAGCTCTATTACAATGTAATTTACAATCGTCCGGAGTAATTGCAATAGCTTCTTCATAATATCTCAAAGCTTCATTATAATCTCTATTCACCAAACAATCATTCCCTATCTTATTCAACACTGCCGGACTCAACTGCACCGGATAAACAGTAGCAGAACTACTCGAACTGTAACCAGATACCGATGCCGATCCTCCCCGAGTACTACATTCCTCATCAGCTGAAGACCTACCACCCCCCCTCTTTCTTCTAGAACCCGACATTGAAATATTACAATGGTACAGAATTCAAAACTGTAAGTAAATCAATCGACGAAAATGGGGGAAAACAGAATTTCTCTAAAACCCCATTAATCTCCTCTTCTACTAGAATGTGATTTTTGAACAATGTAGAGCTTCAAACTTGAACTGGGTTTTTCTCTGATTGAAAAATTGACTGAAACAGCTTACAATGTTAGAGAATTCAAAACTGTAAAGCAATCATCAACAAGAAAATGGGGGGAAAAATGGGGTTCTCGTGATTTCAATGGTGGAAACAAAGAATGAATGTGAGATTTTTCTAGAGAGAGAAACAAGCCATTTACAGAGAGCTTGTTGTTGAAGATGAAGAAGAAGAAGAAAGAAGAAATGAAGAAGAAAAGAAGTTCTTTATTAAACAGCTTCGTAAAAGTTGAATTACCATTTTGTCCCTTTGTTAAATTAAAATTTGATTGAATATAAATATTTTAATTACGTAATGGTACAATTTGAGTTTCATTAAATTATTATTTTCTTATATATGATTATACTGATATTATTTTTGATCGTAATCGTAAATTTCATAATTGAAGAATTTGAAAAGTTATGATATTAAAGGTCATTCATTACTTTAAAATAGAAATCAATTTCATAAATCATTTCTTAATTCTATTTATAAACCAAACTTACAAAAATGGAAACTCACGATAAAAAATTGAATTTATAAAAATTGCACAATTCAACATGAGAAGATAAGAGAGTTAGAAGTTGCAAGTGACGATAACCAAAAAAAAATAATGAAAATTGATAATCAAGAAAGAAAACATAGCAGCGGAAAAAAGAGAGTAAATTTGATGTACATTGAACAGTTTTATATTGATATGTTGTCGCTAACAATAACAAAATTTTCTTTTGGCATAATACATATATTAGACTCTAAATTTGGCTTCAAAATTTAACTTTAACCTCAAACTTTCATAATGTACAAATAGTCACTTTAACTATCCTATCTTTCAATAAATAAACACGCAATTTTTGAAGCTGAAGTGCGTGAAATGCAAACGCTTCCACGTGTATTAGTGAGTCAATCAGTGACTGTCAACTAATTAAACATTTTACACGTCTTTTTTTTAAAAAAAATATTTTACACATCATTTAGAAACTAAAAAAAATTATAAAAGAGATTCATTAAGGGTAAAATTGTCATTTCAGCATTTTTTTACCATTGTGGGCCTCGAAAATTACCCCTCACTCGCGTAGAATGCGTGCATTTCACACATTTTGCCAGGTAGGACTCGCGTTTTTATTTATTAAAAGATATGATAGTTAAAGTGTTTATTTTTGCATTATGAAAGTTTGAGATCAAAGTTAAAATTTAAAGACAAGTTTAGGGTCCAATATATGTATTATGCCTTTTTTTCTATTCAGAGCATGAAAACTTTCTTTGTAATATCCTCAACTTTTCGTTCTTGCTTTGTTTTTTTATTAACTTAGTTTCCTATATTGATCAAATGCACACTTTCAAAACTATTAACTCTCGAGGATCAAAAAGGAAAAATAATTTTATTTGTGCACTGATTTGAAATAACAAGTACTCCCTCCGTCCGATATTGTTTGTCATGTTGCGCTTATCGAAAGTGAATTATTAATCTCTCACAGCATCAGCCCATCTTTCCAGCTATAATGCATTGTATACGATCAAATTTATGATTTTCGCAGTAGAAAATCGAATCTAAAGAATCACGCGACAGCCCTTCCCCTTAAGCACTACAAGCTTCTATATATCTTCCGCATTTAAATAACTCGTTTCCAAGAGAATGAGCTCGACCCACCAACCTCATGTTTTTGAGTAAATTAATATCTTCAGTACATTGCAGAGCAGGGATGATGTATCATCGAAAATCCGTAGACTAAAATGAAAATTGTAAATTTGGTTTTTTCGCTTTGGGCTCGTTTAAACTTAAAATGCATTCTTTTTGCCCTTGGAAACAACTCACGCCGTTAATAAGGTCGTAACAGACATCCATGAAAAATTCGGGTCAAAAATTAGTCGGGATCACATATCACAAAAAATTCATGGACTATAACACAAAAAATAGGTAAATTTGGTTTTTAGCGTTTTGAGACTCATTTGAACTTGAAAATGCATTTTTTTGCTCTTCGGGACCAACTCACACCATTAATAAAGTTGTAATGGACTTCCATGAAAATTTTTAGCCAAAAATAAGTTGTGCTGATGTATCCCCAAAAATCCGTGGACTATAGCAAACAAAAATGGTAATTTATATTTTTTCCGCTTTGAGACTAGTTTAAACTTGAAATACATTTGATTTCCCCTCATGACCAACTCACGTCATTAATAAGGTCATAACTGACGTTCATGAAAAATTTTGGCAAAATAAAGTCGGAATCACGTATCACCAAATTTCATGGACTATACACAAATAATCGATAACTTTGATTTTTTCCGTATTGCTTATTTGAACTTGAAAATGCGTCTGTTTACCTCTCAGAAACAATACACGCCATTCAATGATCATAATTGACTTCTATGAAAATTTTTCAAAAACAAGTCAGGATCAAGTATCATCGAAAATTCATGGACAATAAAACACAAAAATTGATATATTTAGTTTATCCTGCATTATGTCTTGTTTGAATTTGAAAATATGTCTATTTGCCCCTTAGGATCAACTCATGCTAATAGATAAGGTCGTAACGGACGTCCTTGAAAAATTTAAGTCAAAAACAAGTCGGGATCACGTATCAGCAAAAATTCATGGAGTATATATAGCACACAAAAATCGATAAATTTGATTTATCCTGCATTGTGACTCGTTTGAACTAGAATATGCGGTTGTTTGCCCCTCCGGACCAACTCACACCATTAATCGCATCGTAACAGACTTTCATGAAAAATTTTGGGCAAAAAAATTCGGAATTCTGTATGACAAAAAATTCATGGGACTATTAAGCATAAGAACATTGGTAAATTTAGTTTTTCCCGCATTTGAACTCGTTTGAACTTGAAATTAATCTATTTAACACTCGGGACCAACTCACGCCAGTAATTAGGTCATTACAAACGTCCATGAAAAGTTTTGATCAAAACCAAGTCGGGGTCACGTATCACTAAAAAATCATTGACTATATTCACAAACCAAACTCAAGAGAGTTGCAAATTGAAAAATCTCCTTTACTATCAAAGTTCCGATCGCCTTGTGCAACAATGGTACAACAACAACTATGTCTCAATCCCAAGCAAGTTGAATTCGGCTATATGAATCATCTATCAGTATCAGTGTCACTCTATTTAAGTTTTGTGCAACATCAATGGAAAAAAAATATTATATTTCTTGTATCTATATATCTCATGAATGACTGGCTTACAAAATGCACATGTGACTTCCAGTTGATCGATCAAGACCATCAATCATCTTCTGATGGTAGAGTTGGACTCTTTGAGCAGACATCGTTTGCATGGAGTTCCAACATTTTCTTCTCGGGATTACACAGACCTAGAGGATAAAATGAATAAAACGCGGGTATTAGATAGTTGAAAAGAATCAAGGAGAAATACTGTCAGTGTCTGAAATATTATCAAACAGTTTTCAATGACATCTAGCTGGTTCAATGGAGCGTTAATCGCACTTGATACCATTAACCATACTCAACGAATTTGGAGCATCTCAGATGATTCATAGAATTTTGGGATGAGACGACATGCAAGCAGAAGACAGAGATCAATGACGAAAGAAGAAACAACTGTGAAAATGCATTAACAAACAACTAGGCAGTGTATTTGTTAGGCTTGGAACATAATCACGTCACAAGATTGTTACCCTTACCATCACTAATATATTTCATAAGCTAATAATAAAAAAGGGCAGTCAGGTGCATTAAGCTCCCGCTATGGACGGGGTCTGAGGAAGGCCGGACCACAAGGGTCAATAGTTCACAGTCTTACCCTGCATTTCTGCAAGAGGCTGTTTCCACAGCTCGATGACTCCTCTTCAACTTCACCATATGTGCAATGAACCACGTGTAGGAAATACACACAAAATCAAACAATTTTTCATCCGCAAGCAAAAACACTATTTTCTATTTCGTCAACACAAATTTACACACCACGAGAGCACCTATGAGTGTTGCTCTTAATGAAAAACTGAGGGACAGACCTGAACACTTTGGAATATCCCACACAGCAATAGATGATTCTGTACACTCTGGTTGACATAGTTGCTTATTATTCTCATGATCGACATTCATTGCAAGCATCCAGGCTCCAATGGTAACATCCTCATTGCTAAACATTCGGAAACTGAGAATTCACAGAAAAAGGAGAGAACTAATGAGCTATCACTCCTTCGACTTCAAAAGAAACAGACACAAAAGGCTCAATAAAATACAGAAAATGAATCCCAGAAACACTGTGACGTGAAGCAAAATTTAAAAACTGTAATGTGAAAGGATTTAGCCAGCTTTTTACCGTAAAGATCTTGTGTTTAGTCTAGACTTTTAATCTTCCAAATGCCAATAGACGTTATCAACTTGAAGAATTATAAGAGCAATTTCTAGTTGCTGAAATCTACTGAAAAATGTCTATCTATGATAATTCTAGTTTTACATAAAAATCAGCTCATCATGTCAAAGATGTTGCCAACACATCCTCCTTTTTCCTTATATATTAACAATGATTGACTTCCAATTAGTAACCTTAGCTTAGATGAAACAAGCTACTCCATTGGTCACATCATTTAAAATTTTGTATACTCAGACTGTTGCCTTATGATCAGAACGCATTCTAACTACAGCATTTTGAAGTTTCATGTTACCTGCACGGCAAGCTAATTTCAAGACCTACTTACTCAACAAGGACAGAAAATAATAACTATTACTCAAGTTGGAGAAAAACAGAAGCAGAATTACATGAATAGTTAGCAGATGTTCTTGAATTAAGTCTTACATCATTCACAACAAACACTTCCACCTAACTGTTATAGACGATACACACTTTGTAGGGTGGCAAATAAATCACTTCAGAACAGATGAGAGACATAAATATTTAATAAAAGCACACACTTGCCTGTTGTTCCTCAGGGCAACCAAACTTGCAACAACATCAGCAGAAAGAGCATAAATAGGACCATAAGCATGCAAAAAATACTCCTTCCCCAGAATAGATGAAAGTGGTTCATACCTGTAGCAGTTGAACAGATTCAATGAGACAATGCTGAAGATAAGAACAAGAATAATCCTGAAATTGGAAGCACAATTTTTCTTTACATTTAGTCATTGGTATGTATTTATCTACATCTTCTTTTCCTCAACATTATCACAAGCTTCATGGCATATATAAACAAGCATAAGCTGCTAATGATCATTCTTTTGGTTGGTTGCTAATGACCATTGTGTTCTCAAAATAAATAAATAAGAGGACAAGATACATAATTATAAAAATACAATGTATTGCCGTGTTATTATTATGCATTACTTAATTTCCACCATAAAATTTGTGCCTTGCTTTCGTTTTCTTTTTCTGTTTTGGTTCTCCTCCAATTTAGCACATATTGATCTTCTCATTTTTGATGACCGAGAAATCTCTCTCAGCCAAATCTGTTGGACCAACCGCAACATTTGAAACTTGTAATGGGTCCACCTCCCTACTCTTCTCCGCTTAACTAACAGGCTTAGTTAGCATGGCGTAGGGGTTGAACCTGTGACCTACATCACAAGTACCTCAACCTTTGCCACTTGACTAAGCCTGGGGACATTTAGCACATTTTGATATTTCACTCTTTATCACTAGAAATATAGAGAGTAAGTTGCAATCTTAATGACATCCAGTATGAATCAGGTCTATAAAAATATCATATTTGAACCCCCCCTCCCCCCCCCCCCTTTCTTAGTAGTCCTGCCAAGTAAAATTTAGGATAATCAACTTGGAATTCTTTTCATACATTAGCAAATAAACTTGAAAAAATTATGTTGCCAATTATATAAGTATATAGGAAACTCCTATCAGAATCAGACTGACCATTTGAGCTTGGGGTCAGTGAAAACTGGACCCTTTTTCATGCATCCAAGGTATGTTTGTGAGTGAGAACGCTCTTTGGCCAAGAGTAATGAAAGGCGATCTGTTTACGGAATATCAAAGCAACATGAGATCATAAAAAGTTACAGTAGCATAGAAATCATAACAGAGTACCTCAATTAAAGAACAATAATAATAACAAAGCATCAGAATTCAGGCTACCTGGCCGTAAATATATGTCATCATCAGCTTTAACATAGAACTCGGAATCATAAAGTGCATAGGCAGCCTTGAAAAAGGCTAATCTGTAAAAGCATCTTGGTGTAAGTGTAAATCACAAACAGAAGAAACTAATGAATAATAAATGTCAGAACTAACGTTTTGTATGGGAGCTTACTGTACTCTTCTTCAATGTCCAATAGTACAAAATCATCATATTCTGCTACCTCTTTCTTAAGTGCTGACATCTTGGATTTATCACTTGTTCTGCCAATAACAAATCTAAAAGCCAAGCCAGTGGCTTCTTCTAACCTGCAAAATTCATTCAGCTGGTTCAGCAAAATTCACAAATTTAGGGTAGTACAACTACACATAAAAGTAATTTGCAGGCCAATACACATGGTTATCGCAAAAACAAGTGAACCTTTTAAAAATAAAAACTACAGCGGAAGAGATACAAGTTTGAAGTTGTTCGTTAGAAAAACAACAACTTCTGCTTAAGAAGTGCCTGAATGATTATCTTCCAGCCAGTAAGTTCTTCCGTTCTCCTTTGTCCTTAAACTTAACGACTTTGCAGAAAGCATTTAGTCACATTCCATTCACATTCCATTTTCGCGTGCATTATATAAGCTAATAATCTACAACATATTGGTCGTTTTCCAGTAAGTTCTTGCTGGTCAAGTTTCAGGACAGTCAGATCAAGCAAGCATGTGACAAATGATTCAGGGAACATGAAATAATTAATTTTTTTAATCAAATTTATGGAAACCACACCCATATTGGGTGTCTTCCATGATACCATATTAGTGGTGAGAACATGATATTATTCAAAATATATCTTCATTATGGTTAGGAAGGCAACAAACAATACATTAAGTAGTCCCACCACATCGTCCAAAAACAGTTTAAGACGTACTTTTCATTTTATAACAACAATAATAGCCCTTACGCTGTAATTATTACTACTGCAACTTCGTCCCTAAAGCTACATTAACTCAAAGAACCTGACTTTTTGTTCTCAAAAAGGAATCGAAGCTAGTTTTCACTTTCAAAACTGAAGTTGAACTCTATCAATCAGTCAATCAACTACACCTCAATTCAAGCTAGTTGGGGTTGGCATATATGAATCGATTCTGCTCAACTAAGATCCAAGTGCAATTTAAGATCTGAAACTAAAATCTTCCCATTGTCCAACCCCGTAGAATTAGTCTACGTGAGCACAAATTGGTCCAGATACCACAGTTATCAATAAATATGAACTGAAACTTAAATCTTACACACTATTAACCCACATTCTGTAAATATTCCTACTTCAACTTTGTCCCCTAAAGCTGCGTAAACTCAAAGAACCCCCCTTTTTGTATTATAAAAGCAAATGAAGCTACTTTTCACTTTCAAAACTAAAGCTGGAGTAGAGAGAGTTAAAATCTATAAATCAGTCAAAAATCAACTACACCTCAATCCAAATTAGTTGAGCCTAGCATATGAGAATCAATTATCCTCTATTAGGATCCAAGAGCAATTTAAGATCTCCCCTCTCTATCCCGCCAAAGTAGAGATAAGGTCTAGTACATTCCTACCCTCCCTTGACCCTACTCGTGAGATTACACGGGATATATTGTTGTTGTCCAGCAATCTATGATCTGAAACTAAAATCATTCCATCTGTTCAACCCTACAGAATTAGTCTAGGTGCGTGCAAGCTAGTCTAGATACCACGGCTATCGAGGAAAAATGATCTGAAACTTAAATCTTACACAATATCCTCAACAGAGATAAAAGAGTATTTACATATAGATAGAAAAAAAAGATATACTTTTGAAGCCCATTGTGATCAGATGGAAACCAAGTCCGGCGCAACGATCTCCGGCGAGCAACCGATCCAAACCCAGTCTGAATTCCAACAAAACCCATTACTTTATGCCTCTTATACCCTCCACCAGTAACCCCAAACCCATTTTCTTCCCTACTCATCACATTCCTATCCCAAGCAACTGAAACAGATCTGGGTTCAGCATATTTACAGCTGTTACCAAAACCCCTCCTTGAAATCGCAATAAACCCGAACAGAAACCCAGCAAAACCAATTAGACAACATAGAATCAAGATTTTCGATCTACGGGAATGGTAAAAGTACGAATAGGATGATCTAGCAGTGAAAATTTTTGGGTTTGAAGGCATTTCTACGCAAATGGGGTTGTTGAAAATCTGAAAAAAAGATTCAAGAATCGAATTACACAAACTGATTGCCCCAGATTTCTACTGAATTGAACTGAATACTCATCAAAATGTATATTGAGCTGACAGTTTGTTGGAATGGTTGTTACTTGTAACCTCTAGTGTTAGTTGGAGGTTACAAAAGCATAAGCAAATTTCTTTTAGTTATTAGGTTTTCGTTAACTCGTTCTTGCCACCCTAGATCCGTCTCTAAATTCTCGAAGAATATAATGAAAAAATTTTATTGTAAAGAGTTAATGATATAGTCGTATTTATTGATGAGACACGAGGTGGAGTTAAGGTGAGATTTAAAGTATGAAGATAAATTTTGGAGTCAAAAAATTTTAAGATAGGATTCAAAGAATGCAAGTTCGATTAGGTGTGGACATTTCGGTTTGGGTTTTTAAATTTCGAATTTGATAATTCGATAATTTGTATTTAAAAATAGAGATCAATTATCTTCTTTTTTTTTAATTTTGATTTGGTAATTTGATAAACGGTAAATTAAACTTCAATCGGGTATTTTTTCAATTATTACTATATTTTTTTTTATATGGAAGCAGCATATAACAGAAGAACAATAAATAAGGAGACATCAAGAAAAACAAATTCGTACAAGTAAAAGACATATGTAGTTGGATTATTTGGGCTTATTCTTTAACTTTTTCTTTGGACTAGTACTAATGTGTAATAGATGTGTTGATATATGACCTTCATTAAGTTAATAATTTGATATTCGCAAAATACCGAACATTAAATGGTACTGATATTTTATACGTAACTCAAAATACCATATCAAAATTTTATCCACAAATACTATGTCAAATACGAGTTACCGAATATCAAATGATAAGAAAAAATGAATTTAATTCAACAATTCAATTTTTAATATTTTATACCTAGCCTTAAATTCAATAATATGTCTCATATGGTATATGTAGATGTGAGACTCGACACATATGTCACCCTTAAAAACGAAAGTTTTAGGTACCCTCAGTAATCGAAGGTAATAGGAGACTGATAAAGATTGTCGTAAGGTGGATGAAATGGAGACTTACATCATCTGCCATGTGAAATAAGGACAAAAGGTAAATTTTATGGAATGATTATTATATGACTTATGTCTTATCGGGTGGTGTGTTGATCAAACAAAAATTTTCATATTATAAGTTAAGAGTGACATAGATGATCAAGATGTTGAGTTGAATGTATGGATATATCAGAATAAAAAAATTAATAATTGCGATGGCTCGTGCAAATGAAAAGAAGAGATTTAGATATCCTAATATAAGGTGTGAGAGGTTGATCGTTGTAGTGTTGAGAAGGGGTAGAAGTTGGTTTAAGAAATATTTGAATCAATTTTGTCTTAGCCAAAATTTCCGATCATATATGGGCTTAGTTCCTCATTTCTTCAACATATGTAAATTTTAGACTTGTTTTGAAATTGATATTACGACATATGATTCTTTCATTACAAATCTATTAAAAAAATTTACTTCGTACACAATTTTCAATCAACATGCTCAAATGCCAACCATGGTCGGTAGATACGCAAAAATTTAAAAAATTATTTATAACAATTACATATTCGATATAACCCCGAGAGACTATTTCCGACTAGATTAGATGAACAAAGAATTTTCAAGCCCGAAGTTTGATGTCAGGCCCAAACATGCATTCTCTCCGAGCCCATTTAGGCCCGTTTCCGTTCTTCGATCCCCTTTTGGGTCTCCACGACCAATAATTCACTTTCACTTTTGCTTCTAATGGCGTCTCCAAACCCTCACAGTTCGCCGCCCGTCGCCGTTGACCAACGCCGCCTTCAATTTACTCCGGTTGATTTACCTCTCACTCCGCCGGTAAGTACTCCTCTTCGTCACTGTTGCTCGGAGCTTTTTGTGTTTTAGAATGACAACTTCAAGTGATGAAAACTGAGTTCTAAATCTAATATTTATACATTTTTAATGAATTTCTTTGCACAAATACACTAATGGATCTTCATTTTGAAGACGAGAAGTTCTGTATCTCTGCTTGAGTTGATGTTGATTAATAAAGTTGTTTTTATGCTTAGTGTATCTCTTGAGTTTGTTTGATTGAATCAATCTTTGTCCTTGCTGATAGTTAGTACACTGATGATTCATGGAAACTTAGCTTAAAGTAGAATTCAGCTAGTTTTGGAGCTTCTAGTGATGAATTTGGGATTCTTCGATGAGCTTATTCGGGGTTCCATTGAAAAAGGAGGTTGTAGATTTAAATATTAAGTTCGAATAGTCACTTTTGTCGAAGCACGGGAGTGAAAAAAGTTAAATTTTTTTGGTCTAACCATCTGGTATCTGAAGCACACTTGCCCGACTGATCTCTATTCGCGCTGGAAAGACTAAATGGGTGAAGTGCACTCTACTAAGAAGTTCTTGATTCCCAGACTCTGAAATGATAATGACGGAAACATTAGATGCCAAATGTTTTTTCTTAGAAGCTACTTTGATACAGTATGTTTCTTTAGGATTTCCATCTTGCTGAGCCGTGGGACTAATGTATACTGAAGAATTTAAAATCTTAGCATTATTCAGACATGCATCAATCAGTCTATTAATTGGATTGCGCTGCTGATGACTAAGATTAAAAGGGCAGCCCGGTGTACTAAAGCTCCCACAATCTCTGAGAAATACAAAAGAATGCAATGTGTTGTAGCTAGTGATTTGCCAAGCTTGATCCTTGCTTAGACAAAACTTTTAAGTGTAACTCTTTGAAGTACCTGATTATAGTCTATTTAGTGCTTGACAAGGTGTGGTAAAATAATTTGGGATTCTTCGATGATCTTATTTGGTTCGATTGAAAAAGGAGGTTGTAGATTTAAAAAATTAAATTCGAATAGTCACTTTTGTCGTAGCATGGGAGTGAAAAAAGTTGAATTTTTTTGGTTTAACCATCGGGTATCTGAAGCACACTTGCGCAACTAATCTCTATTCAAGCTGGAAAGAAGACTAAATGGTCTAAGAGCACTCTACTAAGAAGATTCCCAGACTCTTAAATGGAATGATGGAAATATTAGATGCCGAATGGTTTTTCTTAGAAGCTACTATATTACACATTTGATATGCTATGTTTCTTTAGGATTTCCATCTTGCTGAGCTGGTATACCGAAGCATTTCTGAATCTTAGCATTATTTAGATGTCATCAATCAGTCTATTAATCGGATTACATTGCTGACGAAGACTTAAAAGGCACCCCCTGGTGTACTAAAGCTCCCATGATCTCTGAGAAATACAAAAGAATGCAATGTATTGCAGCTAGTGATTTGCCAAGCTCGATCCTTGCTTAGCAAAACTTTAAGCCTAACTCTTTGAAGTACCCGATTATAGTCTATTAGTGCTTAAAGAGGTGCGATACAATGATTCTCAAAAAGGCAATGGTTGGTCATATGGTTATGCTATCATGTAGCCACTTAAAATGTGTCTGCTACTTCAGTTTCTTGTTTATGGTGTTGAATTATAAGATCTTCCTTGAGGCTCTTTTCCATAGTATTTTGCCAAAGATCACCTGTTGTTGCTAATATTTTGTTATACGAATTTCATACATGTTGTCGACATTCAGATTCAGACATATAAGCTCAAAGTTTGGACATACACTTTTGAAATTAAGTAACTTGTGTGATTTCATGTAAATGTTTAACGTGCATCAGCTGCGTTGGATTTCCTTCGTTGATTCATATTTGTGAAGTGTTTGCTTTTATTTAGATGGCAGATGCTATTCCTGAGGGTATTGTAGATCTAACCAGTCTGACTGAAGCAAGCACAGGCGAGAAGCGAAAAAGAGAAGGAAGATTAAGATCTAGAGTTTGGCAACACTTTACAAAGCTAATAAAGGAGGATGGAACTTGTGACAAATGCAAGTGTAATCATTGCCACAAAATTTTCACTTCTTCAACCCGAAGTGGAACAACTCATTTGCTTCGTCATATAAGTGAAGGAATATGCCCAGCATTTAAGAAAGTCAAAAAGGAGAACTCACCATCAATTTTCAGCTATATAGGTGGTAGCATAGACCGAAAAGTTGGTATTAGCCCTTGGAAGTTTGATCAAGAACTAGGTCAAGCATCTTTTGAACAGTCAATTGACGCTCATGATGACTTGTTGCCAATAGGGTTAGATGATATTGAACGTCAAACATGCACTGCATCAGAAAGTGATTATGTCAGCCAAGCATCAATGCCTGTATTTTCAAAACTTCCTCAACAACCTGCTGTGAAGTCCCATCCTATTTCAGAACCATGGATGACTGAGTTGAAGGCTTGTGTAGGTAAACTCGTTGAACTCACAAACGGAGGAGTTTCAAAGCCTACTAGCACGGATAACAAGACTTGTGTAGCTGTTACTACTCCCGATCTCTCTATATCTTCTGTTGTTAAGTGCTTGAATGAGATGGAGGATATACCACAATCAAGTGCAATGTATTTAGATGCTTTGGATCTCGTAAGGGATCCAGAAGAACGAGAGTGTTTCATCTGTTTAAACCCAGAGCCGCGTAGGAGATGGCTGCAAAGGATGTTGCACCGTCGCTTCCCCTTGCGCTATAGCACTGATGTTTGACCAACTGTAAGTAATCAACACAATCTGCTGGTGGAGGATCACAACACTTACTCAAGAACAAGGGAGATGTCGTTTAACAACCGCGCAAGGTCTTCTCATGAATACTTGTTTTTTATGTCAAAGGTTACTTGACCAAGCTCTGATTATCCATGACCTTATGTTGTAGTACTCTACTTATTGAAAGTTCAAACAGGAAATGAAAAGTTGTACTACAATAATTATAAATAAACATATATTTGTTCGACACACTATTGTTATCAAATGGCTAAAAGAGCACAATCAATGTTTCTTTTTGGATTTTGGTTTTCGTTCGTCGTTTGGAGCCTGCATTGAAACTCCCTGCTAAGTTTAGATTACGTACTACATGATCCATTTAAGGGTAGTGTTTCTGATAAAATTTTCTCCATATCTAGCTCGAATCCAAAACATTTAGTCAAGGGAAAGAACAATCTTACTGTTGGAATATACCATATAGTTACAAAAATTAAGGAACTATACGAGCAATCTAACGAATATAAAATTAAAGTGTGTCATATAAATTGGACGAAGAAAAATAGTTTTGATGACATTTTGGAAAATGAAATTATAGCAAATAGGAATGATACACGTGTCTTTTGATAAACCCCATTTGGCTCACTCTTATATAAAACCCTTTCACCTCCTTCACTTTCTTCTTTAGGGTTTTTGGCAGAAATGGCGACTCGTTATCTTACTCGTTCTCTACTCACTACTCTCTCTCGCTCATACACTACTCTTTCTCTCTCTACACCTCTTCCATCTTCTTTCTCTCTCCTCCGTTTTCGTCCTCTCATCGCCGTCGCAGCGAATCTTCGAACCTTTACTCCGGCAACGTTAACGGCGGCGACGTCGTTGAGAGGTTTCGCGACTCGTCAAACGTCGTCGTCGTTGAATGACCCGAACCCGAACTGGTCTAATCGTCCACCGAAGGAGACGATTTTGCTTGATGGATGTGATTTTGAGCACTGGCTTGTTGTGATGGAGAAGCCTGAAGGTGATCCTACAAGAGATGAGATTATTGATAGTTACATCAAAACTCTTGCTACGATTGTCGGAAGGTTCGAATTGAAATTTTTTGTATTTTGTTTTGTTGTTTGCATCAATTAGTTGTACATATTGCTCTGTAGTTACTGCTTTCATTTCTAAAAAGCTTTATCTAAGCTGAGGGTTAAGGCTAAGGTCCGGGTACCGTACACTCTAAGCTTCTCATGCTCCACCTGTGGGATTAGACTTGTTACTGTTGTTGTTGTCTATAGTACTATGCATTCAAATTGCCGACACAAATTTGTTAGAGATTTAAGGCATATTAGCTTGTGAGGACTGCTAGTGTGTTGTGATGTTTAGTTGATCAGAAATGGAGAGAAGGACATATGAATTTGTGTCTGTAGAAAAAGTAGAGAACTTGGGAATCCTTAACTGTTCGTTTTAAAAAATATTTTTTATTACATCATGGGTAGGGGAAGGGGAAACAAGAGAGGGCATTACAAGGTGGGAAATTGAATCCTCATTACCAAGTTGAAAGATCAGGTAGCCATCCAAATGTGATCCACTTAGTTGGTTTTAGAAGACAAATTATTGAGTGTATGTATAGAACATGTTAAACGGAGCAGAATGGATATTGAGGAGTCATAGAGCTACCCCTAACTATAGCTTGTGATTGAGGCTTAGTTGTTTGTGTGTCACTCTAAATAGTTTAATCAACATGCCTGTAATGATCTGCAGTTCTGTTTTTTCTCTGAAATCATTGGATCATCAATCAAGCCACTTCTCAATCTCTAGCTAGTTTGTATCTGCAGTATGAATCCTTTTGATAGTTAATAATCCTGAACAATACATTTTTCTAAACCATGAGATATATTGGCAGCTCCCAATCATTTGATTGGGCTGCATATTCCCCTATGCGAGCAGCTAACTTATGTAATGATTAATTGGTCAGAAATTGAAATATTAAGAAAGTAAAAGGGTCGAGTTTGTATGTCTGGAGATAATGTTGAGAATCTCTTAATTAGTTTTAGATTTAGTGTTTTTATGAAATAGGGTTCAAATTGATCGGACTGGATATTGAGAATTCATGTAGCTAATCCCAACTAGTTGTTGTTTTCTTTAAAAATAGTTTTAAGCAATCTTCCTGTATAATAAAAGTGGGTCATTTGCTGATGGGAGACTCACAGACTGTATGAGTTCGTGGGCTTTTGAAATACTTTTGAAGAAGTTTAGTTAATTACCGTGGAGGATTTATATGATTAATACACCTTGCAGTGAGGAGGAAGCAAGAATGAAGATCTACTCTGTCTCGACAAGACATTACTTTGCATTTGGAGCTCTTGTATCCGAAGAACTTTCTTACAAGCTCAAAGGTTGATGCATTTTTAGCATCCTTCTTTTGCATTAATATTTTTTGGTTGTATCTTGATCTTATCCAAGTATTTTTTAATGGTAACGAGGTGAAACTAAGCATTCTTTCCTTCATCCATGTGCAGAATTGCCAAAGGTTAGATGGGTGCTTCCTGATTCCTACCTGGATGTTAAAAATAAAGATTATGGAGGTAGGTAGTGACTAGTATTTTTTGTCACACAATTCTTGTGAATTTATATGATCTTTAAAAAAAAACATCAAGTGAGTAGTATGTGATCAATAACAAAACTCTAGGTACTTGCTCCTGGCTAATCGACTTTGAAGTGATTTCTTTCTTCAATTATGTTTCTCTGCGTGAATTCACTTCCGATCTGCTGGATTTGCTTTCCTGCCCCTTTCCTTTACATATGTAACTTTTGGGTAATCCTATTTTGTGCAACATAGTTTAAGTGGCGTGGAGATATTAAAATGTCTGTTTGATTAGTATATGCCATCCTCTTAATGAGGAGTTAAAGTACTAGCTAATGGAATTCCAAAATAGTAGCAAAAATTTGATCAGGAATACTGTAGTTCTCTGCAGTTAAAAGAAATTGAATCCTTGTCAATGTTACTAGTGTCAAAAAAAAAAAAAGGAAAAGAAATTAAATCCTTGAAGTTTGTCAAAGTTAACATGAAGTACTGTTATTAGTTGAAGTATGTCAAGGAATGTCCCAAGATAGAAAATGTCGAATAAATTGAGACAAGGAGATTATTGGAGAAATACAGTAGAAAATATGAAATGGTCGATTCTGAACAGTTAATTCATTTATGATTTAATACATATGATAAATTTATTTTGTGAGCAATGATGGTACAAGAAAAATTTATGAGAAATTCAACCTTGGCATTTGCATGAAGAACGAACTTTCATACATGTCTATCTTGCCCTGTTCTGATATAATTATGTCCTCTTCTGGTACACCAGTATTGTATGACTTATGTGGTGCATGTTGCAGGAGAACCTTTTATTAATGGGCAGGCTGTACCATATGACCCGAAATACCACGAGGAGTGGGTGAGGAACAATGCCCGAGCTAATGAGAGAAACAGACGTAATGACCGACCTCGTAACTTTGATAGATCCAGAAATTTTGAGAGAAGAAGAGAGATGCAGAACCCTGGATCCAATATGGGTGGTGGACCTCCCAATATGAGAAATGCTCCACCCCCTAACATGGGTGGAATGCAGCAGCAGCAGCAACCTAACATGGGTGGAATGCAGCAGCAGCAACCTAACATGGGTGGAATGCAGCAGCAGCAACCTAACATGGGAGGTATGCACCACCAGCAGCAGCCCAACATGGGTGGGATGCACCAGCCTGGCATGGGAGGGCCACCGCCTAACTATGGTGGGGGGCCTCCCAGAAACTATGGTGGAGCACCTCCCAATAACTATGGTGGAGCACCAAACAATCAATATAATGGTGGACCAAACAATGGGGGCGGCATGCCTTACCAAACAGGTCCAGGACCAAACCAGAACTATGCATCTGGTGGAAACCATTATCAGAACCCAAATATGCCCCCTCCAAGTCAGAACTATGCTCCTAATACGCCTGGTGGAAACCTTCATCAGAATCAAAACATGCCTGGAAGAGATCCAAATTATCAATAGGCCGCGCTGTAGATACGTATGAAATTTGTATTTCTAAAATTTTACTGCACCGAAGTCATAATCGCGGTTGAATAGGATGTTTGTTGCTCTTAGTAGTTGAATGTGCAATAAGATATGCATGCCTGATAGTATTTTCATTGCAATGCTACTATTTCAACATCCTTTCAGTTTATCGATGAATGTTATAATTTCATATGGTGAATTGTTAAGGCATCATTGCAGGTACTGTTTGTGTCTTTGCACGATTATGACAAGGTGACAATGTTGTAATGTATAATATGATCTTATATTTCGAATTCATAAATTTCAAAGTCATTTGAAGTCTATGAGATCAAAATTATGGGTAAAAAATCGTTATTACTCTTCATAAAATTTCCGTTTTTTTTTTAATTAAAGTATTTATTATATGTTTTCATTATCAATTATCTTTTACTTCATTTTTTTAAAATTTATGTAACAAATAAACATTTGTCTTTTGAGAAAAAAAATATATGAGAAAATACTAGTTAAGTATATAAACAAAGTGTTCAATAATGAAGTCAATAACGATTCAGGATTCAGTGTTCTACTTAATCGGTGGATAATGCAAACAGTGATTTTTGAGACAGTCTCTACTTTTTAGGATATAAATATGGTTTGTGTACTCATTATCCTTCCTAGACTCAAAGGCGTATTCAGGATTTTGAGATGATGGATGCATTGTTATTAAAAAATTGATCTATAATATAAATTTGATTAGTTCGACATTTAGAAAGAAAAATAGAACAAGATAAATATAAAATTTAAATTTCTGACCTCGCAGAGAGATGTGCACCCAGACATAATCGTATTATGTGATACTTCGTGGCTTCACATATCTATATTTCAATATTTTGTTAAAAAATATAACACTATTTTATATGATCTCGGGGAGGGGGATCGGACCATGGGTTCACGTGAATCCAATGAACCTAGCTTTCTTTCGAAGTGCTAAACTTATGGCATCCAAAAATGGTAATAATATTTCGTTTAGTTCTCATTAACAAACTTGATTTCCATATCGCATGCATGATTAATTATTATAATCCTGGGATATATCACATGATTAATTTTCGTGAATCGACTATTCATGAGGGTAAAAGTGTAAAAATCATTTAATCAATGGTTAGCTAAGGTACATTTTCACATAAAATGTTGATATAAACGTATATACAAGTAAGTATTCATCGACAACTTTAAATGTAACAACGATATATATCACAGATTCCGACAATATCATAAAGCGCAGTGTTGATAATAAAGGCCGATTAAGCTTCATAACAAACTACTAATACTCTAAACTAGAAGAGGAATTAAATCTACAAATATTTAATCTTAACTAAAGTTATTAGAGTTAATAAAAAGAACTAAGAGAATCTAAACATAATAAGTATATAGTTTTTGACAACCCAAAGTAGAAAAATATACATTGGAGTCGTTTAATTGATCGTTAGAATTATAATTGTATGTATTAATAATACAAAGATTATTATACATGGATTAGTTTAATATATTTTTTTATCATAATATTTATGTAAGTTTCCATTAGTTTATTTATGTAAAAAAGAAAGAAAAGGCTGGCCCAATTTAGCTGCCCAAGTTAACAAAAAAAAGAAGAAAATAATAGAAAATGATTTAGTTATGTTGGATTATAAAATGATAACCAAAACATTGTAATTATTATTTTTGTTTTTTATACCTATTTTACTTAAAACCAATCTAATAAGGAAAATAAGTTAACAGAAAGAGTATTATTATATACATGCTCATTTAAAATTAATTTTGTAAAATTCTAATCAAACACAATATTTAAAATGCTGAGCTCAATACGTAGATATTAATTTTAATACATAAATAACTCATTTCCTAATCAATAAATAAATAATCTATTAATATATAGTAATTAGCCTTTAAGAAACATTAGTAATAATCAACATTTTAATATATTTTTATACAAGTGAAAATTGTAGAGTAATAATTGAAAATAATTAAATCCATTAATTTCCAATAAAAATCTTTTTGTACGGATTTCAAAATATTTTAAACTATAATTTATATAATACTCCGTTAATACCAGGAAAGTATTTACAAACTGAAAAAATAAAAAAAATAAAAAAAAATGGCACAGAAATCTAGACACCTGGTCGGAAAGAACGAAGTGCCACGTCATCATTTGGTCAGTGAAAGTAAATAAATAATCAAATTATTATTATTACAAAATCATTCAGACAACTTATATTCCGGCGCCGATAATCTTCTCCGATAGGCCGGCTACCATCTCCGGCCGAACGCCGATCACCTCGGATAACTTCGATTTCGATTACGATCTCCGATCGTCTTCTCCAACCCGACCTCCGACAGCTTCAATTTTTTCTCCGGTGGTCTTCTCTGACCCGCAGCTAGCTGGTAATCTTCGACGATCGATCACTTCCGTTTTTTGAATAATTTTTTTTTTGAAAACCCAAAATTCACAAATTAGGGTTTTTGTTTTTTCAGGTTATGTCTTCGGAGGAAGAAAGACGATTCTCCGGCAAAGTTTATAGCCGGAGAAACCATAAAGATGTTTCTCTCAATCATATTTATTAAATATAATTGCTACATCGTCAATTCGTCATTATTTTTTATAGTTATCGTCTTATATGAAATAAAGATTTATATGAAACAGACTCTCTACTTTCTAAGATATGAATATGATTTGTGTAATCATTATTCTCCCTAGACTCCACTTGTTAAGCCGCGAAGTTGTTATCTTACATTTCAACAAGTGCACATAGTCTGCATCTTTAGAGACATGTCTATTTTAATCCATAAACTAAAGGAGACATCTTTTAAGTTTGCCAATCATTTTTCTTGAAAAATAATGATATGTTTATATATCGAAAACCCTAGCTAGTTTGTTTTCAAAGAGCTAAATTTATTGCATCCAAAAATGGTAGTAATGTTTCGTTTAGTTCTCGTTAACAAACTTGATTTCCTTATTGCATGATTAATATTTATAATCTTGCGATATATCACCTTATCTTAGTGAATCGACGATCTTTGAGGGTAAAAGTGTAAAAGTCATATAATCAATGGCTACCTAATTAAGGTACATTTTCACATAAAATTTTGATATAAACGTCGAAGTACAAAATCATGACAACTTTAAATGTAACAGCGATACCATAAATTCCGATAATATCATAAAGCGAAAATATTGATGGTAAAAGCCCGTTAAGCTTCATGGCAAAGTACTAATACACTAAACTAGAAGAGGAAGTTGAATATACTAATATTGAATCTTAAATAAAGTGATTAGAGTTAATAAAAAGAACTAAAATATTATATAAGTTAAACTTATTATACTAATATTAAATCTACAAATATTTCAATAAATGAATAACTCATTTTCTAATCAACAAGTAAACAATTCGTTTACATATAATTAGCCTTTAAGAAAATTAATAATAATCAAAATTCAAATAAATTTTTATACTAGTGCAAATTATAGAGAATAATATAACTCTACAGTTATATTTTGATATAAAATATAAAAATAATTAAATTCATTGATGTCCAATTTTTTTTTTAAATTTATGGATTTTAAAAATAAAATAAATAAAAAATAATAAATTGCACAAAAATCTAGAACAGACACAAATCCCGAGGAATTTATCCTTGTCGGAAAAGTACAAATGCCAAGTCATCATAACTTGACTTAAAATATTAGTATAAATAATCAAATTTATATTATTATTATTACAAAAAAAAAAAGAGAAAAAGATTCAGGCAAGTTAAATTCCGGCGCCGATCATCTTCTCCGATCTGCCGCCGATTTTCTCCGATCAGCTTCATTTCTTCGCCGATCCAACACCGATCACCTCGGATAACTTCCTTCACTTCTCCGATCTTCGTCTCCGACCCGAAGCCGATCGTCTCCGACAAGTTCGATTCTATCTCCGATCATCATCTCCGAGGCGGCGGCGGCGGTAATCTCTTCCGTGCTCCTCTTCTTCACTTAGATTTTTTTTTTGATTTTTTTAGGGTTTTCAATTTTGGGGTTTTTTGTTTTTTCAGGTTATGGATTCCGATGAAAGACGATTCTCCGGCAAAGTTTATAGCCGGAGAAACCGTATACCTTTGAAGAAAAATGCTTCTCCGGCCACTGCTGCCGGTGTGACTGCACCAGAGACCAAGGTAAGAACTCAGATATATCTTTTGATTAACAATTGTTTTTTGATTTTTTTTTGGAAACCCTAAGTTTCCTAATTGGGGTTTTTGATTTTTCAGGTTACATTTCCGGTTAATTCGGATGAAAGACGATTCTCTGGCAAAGTTTATAGCCGGAGAAACCGTAAAGCCAGCTTGAAGGAAGGTGTTTCTCTAGTCACTACCGCCGGTGAAACCACTCTAGAGACCAAGGTTTCAGAAACCCTAGAGGCGGAGCAACCGACCAAGGTAATACCTCAGGCAGATCTTTTCGTTACTGATTCCACCTCGGGATTTGTGCCTGAAGGTGGTGTGGAGTTGGGGGAAGGTAGCCAGCCTAACCGGTCATTGATTTCTAGGGCTGAAGATAGGGTTAGGGTTAGGTTAAATAAGTCGAGGTCGCTTGTTGCGATTGGAGAAGCTAGGAGGGTTTTTGAGGGCGAGCTTGACGAAGTCAGGGGAATGGTGACGAGGGTTGAAGCTAAGGAGAAGCTTCAACAAAATTCAGGCAAACATCGCGGTTTAGTTTTAAAAACTACTCGTCCCATTAGCTCCTATAGAATTCCAAGATTTACGGCTGATTTTGAGTTGAAAAATCGTTGCCCTAATTTAGCGGGACGTGTTGATGTACCAAAGCATCCATTTCGTCCACCTAGTCTTGCATCTATTGCTAATAATGTTATAGTTGAGAGGGAGAAGAGGGATAGAAAGCCGAATAGGTATTACTATAGCTCTGATTACCTTCTTGAGAACGACAAACTTCCTTTTGAAATCTACAAAAAATCGATGAAAAAACCCCAAAAGGAGGCGAAGAACAAAGGGTTTGCTGCTGGATTGAAGGAAGGTACAAGTGGTAAGTGCCTTCTTTACGTATGTTGAATCATCGTCTTAACCATTTAGACAATACGCAATATATCACCTCTCATTGTTTCGTGATGAATAGGTGAAACGCGTAGAAGCATTCATGTTGAAGATGTAAGAGAGGCGAATAATGGAAACAGTGATTCAGGATCATCCTCTAGTGGATGAGGAGCTAGGATTTGAAGTAAGTGTTCGTTAACTAATATATTTCGACTTACTACTCTCTTTATGGTCAGTTAGTATCAATGTTGTGAATATTTTACTGAATGTTTGTTTCCTTAGTGTTCTATTGTTTCCAATCTTAACATATATACGAAAAATCGAGAAATTTTAGACCATTTTCCAGAAATGTTTTAATACATTCACTCAAACTGTTCTTTTGAACTTCTTTTGCAGGAAATTTGTGTTACTGATCAGAGGGGCATTTTGATTTAAACAGTCTTTTGTTTATGGAAATGAATTTTATGTATCATTGTAATTTACATTGGAAAAATTATAGCACCTGTAACATTATATAGTTAAGTTGCTTGATGAGACATGTTATCTATTTTTATTGAATGAAATGTTTGTATGGAGTATGGAGATATGCCTGTCTTGATGTAGTTTGTATGTCACATTTAACTTTCAGTTGGTAGATGAGATTCTATGTTTTGAATAAAAAAACAACAACTATTTTCTTACCAGCTATGTTGCTAGGACTCTAAAAATATTGTCGTATCTGTGTTTAATCTTCTTTAAAAGAATACAATATTTTTTGGAGGATCGGACATGCATTCATCGACATTTTTTTTAAGAGTCCAAGTTACCAACCCAAGCTTAATTAGTAGTCCTACCATTTATGTTATGTCCTTGTTAGCTTGTCTCATAGTTATATATATATATATATATTGCATCCAAAAATGGTAGTAACATTTCTTTGATAAACTTGATTTTTTTTATTCATGGTTAATATAATTTTGCGATATACCACCTTATCGTGTAAATCTGACGACCCTTGAGGGTAAAATTGCATGTACTAGTAATAGAGGGATTATTATATACGTAGATTAACTATTCATGTATGAGTTATAATCTCATCTATCAATAAAATAATATATAAATCGACTCATAGCTTATACAAAATTTATTTATGTTAGTATTGTTAAATGATAACCAAATACTGTATTTGGTAGTGATAGAATTTTTACATAAAGCAACTAAAAAAGCTAACAAACATGTATAGTCTTAACGTTGAGAGCCTCTTCGAAACTCTATAAAATATTTTATTTGGTATGATGAAATTACAAGGATTATCTTAACGCCAAGAAGCAATATTGGATAAATATTTCTAATTATTGGGCTCTAATACAGATACAAAATAAAAATAGTGCTCAATTTATATAAATATTTTTAATTATTGGGCTCTAATACAAATACAAAATAAAAACAGTGCTCAATTTGTATAAATATTTTTAATTATTGGGCTCTAATACAGATACAAAATAAAAATAGGGCTCAATTGGGGCGGGTGTTGATTACAACCTTTGTGGGGTGGGGCAGGTTATAATATTTGTAAGGGTTTATGTACACACTATTCTCTTCCACAAGTAGAGTCTCGCAAGAATAATATTTTATTTTTTATTGAGTTAAAGCCCGGAAGAAAATAGTGTGTACATAAACTCTTATATATGATAATGCATTGTCATGAGATAAGCTATCGAGAGAAGGAATCGAAAGAATTTGTTAAATATGAGTTTGAAGACTAAACTCCACAAGGACATTGAATGACATGAAATGTTGATAGGTGCATGTTGAAAGATTCAACACGAAACAGATAAAGTAATAAATATTTGGCTTTCGATCTGGACATTAAAGAATTTTTTTTTATATCAAAGGAATCTGTAAAGTTATTATTTTCTATAATTTTCACTTTTATAAAAATATATTAAAATTTTGATTATTATTAATTTTTCTTAAAGGCTAACTATATAATAAGGAATTGTTTACTTGTTTGATTAGGAAATGAGTTATTTATGTATTAAAACTAATATCGACATAATGAGCTCAGCATTTTAAATATTGTGTTAGATTAGCATTTTACAAAGTTTCCAACTTTTTTTCCTAATTAGATTGGTTGCAATAAAAGAGGTGTCAAAAATAAAAATAATATTATATATTGTTACTTATCATTTACGAGTTGTTTGGTTTAAATATAAGGTCTGATGAAATTAGTTATTCTGAGATAAGTTATGTCGAGATATTTCTCATTAATTGTTTGGTTTGCACTTTTTTGCTTTCAAAATAATATGTATTATAAATTTTAGGAATAAGTTATTTGCTTACAAAAATACCTTTCATTAATATGAAAAGTGACGTATAAAGAGAATTTAAAGGGATATTTTTATCGTTTACCTATTTTTTCCCAGATTGTCAAAAAAAGATTTACTTCTTCTATTTGTTTTCCATCTCCTTTATTTATTTATTTTTTTGAATAATTGGATGAAGAGAACCGTTAAGATTTTAGAATATGAGTAATATTTTAGTGTTTTTATTAAATCTAATCACCTTTGTTAAGATCAAATATTTGTAGATTTAATTCCTCTTCTAGTTTAGAGTAATAGTAGTTTAACATGAAGGTTAACGAGCCTTTACTATCCATACTTTCGCTTTATGATAGTCCCATAATTTATGGTATCGCTATTACATGTAAAGTTATCATGATTTTTCACTTCGAAATAGATATATAAATATTTACTTGTACATACATTTATATCAAAATTTTATGTGAAAATGTACCTTAGCTAACCATTGATTAAATGACATTTACACTTTTACCCTGATCAACGATCGTCGATTCACGAAACATTACCCATTCATAAAATAGACATGTCTCTGAAGATACAGACTATGTGCAATTGTTGAAATGTAAGATAATGCCTTGGCGACTTAACAAGTGGAGTCTAGGAAGGATAATGTGTACACAAACATAATTCATATTCTAAAATGTAGAGAGACCGTTTCATATAAATCTTTATTTCATATAAGACGGATCCTATAAAAAATAATAACGATATAGCAATTATTTATATATATTTCATCATTCAAGATACTATGATATGCAAAATCAATGAACAAACTCCATATAAGGATACTGAATCATTATGAGACAAGCAACTAAGAAGGCATCCAAAGAAAACCAAACCAATTAAGTTCAAACAAGAATTGAAGACTCAACTCCACAAGGACATGACATAAATGACCAGACTAGTTGCTTCGACTCTTCAAAAATATCAATGAGAGCAGAATCATTCAAAAATAGTGTATTTCTTAAAAAAACAACAACATTAGAGTACGAACAACATAGCTGATAAGAAAAATGTCTCCATACAAACATTCATTCAACATGTCTCATCAAGCAACTTAACTAGATAATGTAAATTACAATGAGACATATGATTACACCGGCGGTAGTGGCTAGAGAAACACCTTTCTTCAAGGTTTTGCTGTTTTTCCGGCTATAAACTTTGCCGGAGAATCGTCTTTCTTCCGAAGCCACCGGAAATGTAACCTGAAAATATAAAAAAAAAACCAATTAGGAAACTTAGGGTTTCCAAAAAAAAAATCGAAAAACAATTGTTAATCAAAAGATCTGTCTGAGCTCTTACCTTGATCTCTGGTTCAGTTACACCGACAGAAGTGGCCGGAGAAACATCTTTCTTCAAAGGTGTACGGTTTCTCCGGCTATAAACTTTGCCGGAGAATCGTCTTTCATCCGAATCCATAACCTGAAAAAACAAAAAAACACCAAAATTGGAAACCCTAAAAAAATTTAAGTGTAAGAAGAGGAAAATGGAAGAGATTACCGCCGGCAGCACGGAGAAGATGATCGGAGAAGAAATGAAACTGATCGGAGAAAATGGCGGCAGATAGGAAAGATGATCGGCGGCGGAATTAAACTTGACTGATTTTTTTTTTTTGTAATAATAATATTAATTTGATTATTTATATAAATATTTTAAGACAAGTTATGATGACTTGACATTTTTTTGTACTTTTCTGACAAGGATGAAATTCTTGGATCTTGTGTCAATTTTTCTAGATTTTTGTGCAATTTATAATTTTTTATTTTTTTTATTCTAAAATAATTTTAGAATCCATTAAAAAAAAAAAAATTGGACATGATGAATTGAATTATTTTTATATTTTATATCAAAATATATTTGTACAGTTATTATTATTCTCTATAAAATGCACTTGTATAAAAATATACTTGAATTTTGATTATTATTAATTTTTCTTAAAGGCTTAACTATATATAAACGAATTGTTTATTTGTTGATCAGAAAATAGTTATTCATGTATTAAAATTAATACTAGTATAATAAATATCATTTACCTATTTATCTGAGGGTTGTAAAAATAATATATATATATTTTTTAATCTTTTGGGATGAAGAAAACCCTTAGGAGCTTAGAATATAATATTTTAGTTCTTTTTATTAATTCAAATCACCTTTGTTAAGATTAAATATTTGTAGATTTGATTCCTCTTCTAGTTTAGAGTATTAGTAATTTGCCATTGAAGCTTAACGGTCTTTACCATCAATACTTTTACTTTATGATATTGTCAGAATTAATAGTATCGTTATTTTCATTTCGAAGTAGATAAATACTTATTTGTATATACGTTTATATCACATTTTTATATGAAAATGTACCTTAGCTAACCATTGATTAAATGATATTTACACTTTTACTCTGGTCAAGGATCATCGATTCACAAAGATAAGGTGATATATCGCAGGGTTAATCAGGAAATGAAGTTTGTTAACAAGAACTAAACGAAATATTACTACCATTTTTAGATGCAATAAATTTAGCTCTTCGAAAGTGAAATAGGGTTTTAGATATATAAACACAACATTTTTATTGGCAAACTTATGTCTTAAAAGATGTCTCCTTTTAACTTGTATCCATTAAATAAAATAGACATGTATCTAAAGATGCAAATATCGTATACACCTTAAAATGTAAGTAACGAGTGGAGTCTAAGGAGGATTGTGGGTACACAAACATTATTCATATCCTAGAAGGTAAAGAGATTGTTTCATATATATCCTTAATTCATACGAAATGGATCCTATAAGAAATAATGACGATATAGCAATTATATATATCTCCATCATTCAAGATACTACGATATGCAAAATCAATGAACAACTCCATATAAGTATACTGAATCGTTATGAAACAAGCAACTAGCAAGGCATAGAAAGAAAACCAAACCAAGTTCAAACATGAGTTGAAGACTCAACTACACAAGGATATGACATCCAGACCAGTTGCTTGGACTCTTAAAAAATATCGATGAGTACATGTCAGATCTTTAAAAAATAGTGTATTTCTTAAAGAACTGACATAGATGTAACAATATTTTTAGAGTGTCTTCAACTCCACAAGGATATGACATCCAGACCAGTTGCTTGGACTCTTAAAAAATATCGATGAGTACATGTCAGATCTTTAAAAAACAGTGTATTTCTTAAAGAACTGACATAGATGTAGCAATATTTTTAGAGTCCGAACAACATAACTGGTAAAAAAAAAAATATTGTACACTTCATCAAAAACCAGAATCTCATGAACTCTCATTTCTACCAACTGAAAAGTAAATGTTACATACACACTACATATCAAGAAAGATATGTCTCCATACAAACATTTCATTCAATAAAAATAGATAAACATGTCTTATCAAGCAACTTAACTATGTTATACAATTTATTTAAATTTCCATAATGGTTAAATCAAAATGCCCCTCTCAGTAACACAAATCTTCTGCAAAACAAGAAAACAACAGTTAAAAGATTAGAAACTCAGTATATTTGGAAACAACACAAGACTAAGGAAACAAAGATTTAGTAAAGTAAATAATGAATTGTTGTAATTACCACTAGGATGATCCTGGAGCGCTGTTTCCATTATCCGTCTCTTTGTCACCTTCAACATGAGTACTATCAGTACGCATTTCACCTATTCAATCGTAAAAACAAAAGGGATACATGATTATGTTTATGTCTAACCAAATTAAGACGATGATTCAACGTACGTACAAAAGGCACTTACCACTTGTACCTTGTTTCAATCCAGTAGCAAACCCTTTGATTTTCGCCTCGATTTTGTGGTTCTTTGATTTCTTATAGATTTCAAACGGCAGTTTGTCCTTCGCGAGATAATATTCAGTGTTGTTGTAAAACCTATTCGGCTTTCTGCTCCTCTTCTCCCTCTCTAGGGTTTGATCATTTGGTACATCAATGACCTTTTCCGGTTGCTCGGTCTCTGGTGCAGTTACAACGGTGGCAGTGGCCGGAGAAACATCCTTACGGATTCTACGGCGATAAACTTTGCCGGAGAATCGTCTGTCTTCGGAAGACATCACCTGAAAAAAACAAAAACCCTAGTTTATGAATTTAGGGTTTTCAAAAAAAAAATCAAAAAAGGAAGTGATCGTCGAAGATTACCAGTTAGCTGCGGGTCGGAGTAGAAGATCGGAGGAGGAAACGAAGTTTCCGAGGTGATCGGCGTTCGGTCGGAGATAATCGCCGGCCTATCGGAGAAGATTGTCGGCGCCGGAATTTTAAGTTGTCTGAATGATTTTGCAATAATAATTTGATTATTTATCTACTTTTTCAGTGACCAAATGATGACGTGGCACCTCGTTCTTTCCGACCAGGTGTCTAGATTTCTGTGCCAATTGTTTTTCTTTTATTTTTTTTTATTTTATATTTTTCAGTTTCAAAATATTTTCCACCTAGGTATTAACGGAGAACTATATATATTATAGTTTAAAATATTTTGAAATCCGTACAATTTTTTTTTTATTGGACTTTAATGAATTTAATTATTTTCAAAATATAGTTAGATTTCAAAATTATTTTCTGTGATTTTTTTTAAAGATTTCAGACGGTAGTTTATCTTTCCCAAGAAGATAATTAGAGCTATTGTAATGTTGATTCACCTTTGGGATCGATCCTTTTCTCCAACTCTACAATTACACAAACCGAAGGGTTGTAACATTGATTAGATCACCTTAGGGATTCTCATCTCACTCTCTACAAATCCACAAATCGCGGGGTGGTTATTTTAGGAGGACGAGGAATCAAAACTAAACGATGCTTGTTGTTAGCATTGTGAAGTGAAGTCTCCTTAACTTCAACCATTCTCCTAATGTCATCTTGCTCGCCCTCTAACCTACTTTTGACATTTCTAATCTCAGCTTATTTCGATTCATTTAAAATTATTCTAACCACCTCCTCACCACTACAATTACCAGCTAATTCCATCTGTAACGACCCTCTTAGTCGTTTTACAAATTCCAACTATTATTTTTATATTAATCTTTTTAATAGTTTTGATAAATAATTTATGACTTATAAGAGTGACTGATATGATTCTCTGATTTAATAAAGGATTATTTTGTTGCTAATAATAATTGGAAAAAAAATAAAAATAATTGTTGGAATTTGTAAAACGACTAAGAGGGTCGTTACACTTAACCACTAGATTTGGATCTAGCAATGCATTATCATAGGCAATAAGAAAATTATTTGGATCTAGCAATACATTATCGTTGGCAATAAGAAATTTATTTGGATCTACCAATGCATTATCATTGGCAATAAGAAAATTATTTGGATCCAGCAATGCATTATATCAGGTATTAAGAAAATGAATGGCAGAATTATTTGATTGAGTCAAGATACAGGGCTTTTGCTGGAGATGAAATTGTAAAAAGCCAGAAAAAAGACATGATGATGAAGTCGTTTAACATAAACAAAAGTTGGAAAGCAGAAAGCCCTAGTACAGACTGACTTTCAAACAGTGTAAACAATGATAAGTACCTGCTGCAATGCATATTCGGCAATTGGCTTAGCCTCACGTGCCCCTTGATAATCAACAGGAGGTTTTCCAGGTGCAAACACCTTGATGGTAGGAAATCCTCTGATTCCATATTCCTAAATCACGAATACATGTGTCAATTTTATCACATCTGAATTTATCCTGAAGTGTGAAACAGAACTCTAAAGTCCACCTATTGATACTCTGATGATGCTTGGGATCATTAAATTTAGAATATTAATTGATAAGATGCATAAACGTGCACAGAACAATGAGAAAAATGAGAGCAGCAACGCCATAAGTCCAGAGATCAAATTAAGTTTAGAAATAGGTCAGAAATTCCAACTCAAAAGACTCCAACCAAACTGCAGTGTTTTTTATATGCGGAAAGTGCAATACAAGATTCGTGGGGCTTGAAGTGAGACACGTGCTTATTTGAAGTGAAGCGCACAGTAATGAGGATTAAAATAACTCGCCATCCAATATAATATAATGCTTATATTGAAAGGAGTGACCAATCACATAAGAATCGATTTTTGCACCATTATTTGAAGCACAAATTTCTCTAAAGTGCATGACAATAAGACCTTACTTCCTTGATTTAAGCGATGAGGCAGTGCCTTTTAATAAGACTAAGCCATGTCGTCCAAATTTCATTGAACTACTCAGCTTCTTCCCATATTTTATTAGATCGGAATCTTACTCAGACTAGGGAAACTATAAGTTAGAGTGTGGAGCAATTCTAGATTAGTTAACAATCCTCCTGGTAGTCTAGAATTATTCTCTCTTGTAAGTATCGGAACTACATGAAACCAAGTCCTAGAAGCTTCAGTAGCCTTTGTGAAAATCAAAATAAAAGAGGATAAAGTCATCGCAACTGCACACAAATTGAGTGATTCTTTAACTTTTTGGATTGTTTCAATATTTCTTTAACCATGCTAATCAGCCAAAGATTTTATAGATTTACACATTTCAAAAAAGCAGCATGTTTGACAAATTTAACCTAAGTGAGCTGGATAGAATTGTTTAGCTAATTTTCTCCTCACCTTTATTTTAGATATACAACCATATTCTATACATCCGAGGAACTTCCTTAGCATGTTAACATTGCACCAAATGCCTCAATTATAGTTCCTAAATAATTTCCAAGGCTTATAAGCCAAAAACTGAGTGATTGGCCATAAGTCGAGCAACACCTATCGATGTTACATGAATCTAGGGCATGGATATGTATTTGTTTAAGTGTAAGTCTCTGCTGGGTACGACCAAATATAAACATACAAATAAGGGGGTTTAACTCTCGTAAACTAGCTTGATAAAGATAGGGGTATGGACCTTGTCAATCACAGCCATCTCTAGTTTATTCTATTCTCAAAAGCGTGTTGCCAAAAAGCTCATTTCCGGTCTGTCTTGGTTCCAGGCCTCCACGGTCGTCCAGGTGAGTATGTACAGTTAATTTTAGTGTGTAGTGAAGAATTTGCACAAAGTGGTCATACCTATGTCCCACCAATATGATACGTCAACTAATATGAGTGATTTTTAGTTGAATGATTTCAGTGACACAAGGCAACATGCATCTGACTTCTTTTTCATTTTCCAAAGAAAGATGACAAAAAAATCATCTTTACATGTTCTTTCGGTTGTTATAAATCACGAGTCATACCATTTTCAGCACGTTATCTCTGGTCTATAACAAATATCACACTAAAAGATCGCATTTCATCATCCACATATCCCTATCTGATCTTATTCAGGTTACAAGGCAGAAGATAGTATAACCGAGGAAGTACATGGATATGCATGTTTAAGAAAACATTAACTAAAAATACCTGCGCCAGGGATTTGTGAGCATCAGCATCAAGAGCTGCAACCGTGGCAACACCTTTCAATATGGTAGCTGCCTTTTCCCATGCGGGTGTCAGAGCTTGACAATGACCACACCAAGGTGCAAAAAACTCAACTAAAACAANTTCTTGGAGATTTGTCAGGTAGCTGTTTCCATCGCAGCAGACTTTCTTCTCCTTAATTATGATCTTGTTCTATTCTAGAAACAAGTTCATTAGAGACTTGAGTTTTTCTTTTGAATCAATTGTAATACTTTAGAGGCTTGTACACGTGACAACCAGGTTTTGGGGTACTTTTAAGTAACTTATAAATTTTCCGCATTTTATTGTAATTTTAGGCTGACTTGTCTTGGTGGGATAAGACGAGTGCCATCACGCCCATTTTTGGGTCGTGACACCATCACTTCTACTCCACCTTGGGGCACATCTTTTTTCTTAATAATCAAAATGATTAGTGTTAGGTACTACTTTTACTGGTTGCTCTCCATTTAGGGCTTCTGAAACCTAATGACATCAACGGCAACCACACTAAGTAAGTCCTATTCGACATGCTCGACTCAGAAGAAATTGAGGGGTCATCGATCCCGGATCATCCGTATGGACAGTCACCCTCCAAACAAACTGAGTCATCCCAAAGAATAATTTTTATATTCTGTAATAATAAAAATATTAATTTGATTATATAAATATTATCAGTCAACTTTTAAGATGACATGGCACTTCCCGACAGTGATGTAGCTGTTAAATTCTCTGTCCATTTTCTAGATTTCTATGCTATTTAATACTTTAATAATCTTGGCGTGAAAATTATTTCCACTCTTAATTTTGTTTGAATTTTTTTTCCCAATATTAACATAAAATAAGTGTTTTTGACTTTTATGTATGCCTATTTATTACTTAATTATGATTAAATTATCTACTAATGAAACAAGTTTTCCATTAAAGTAAATTAGATATATGTGATAACTCCCTCGGTTTATAATTATTTGTTTAATTTTTTATTTTTATTTCTCCATTTTCACAATAAAAAAAGGATAATTTTTTTTTATTCATTATATTCTCAATTAATTAATTTTGAAAAAAGCAAAACTTTTTTAAAATCTGAATATTATTTTCACCCATAATTTTGACCTTGTAGGTGTTTTGATCATAAATTTAAAATGACTTTTGATTTATTTAATATTGATTTATAAAGTCAGATTATTATATATTGCAATTGCAAGTGATGATCATCAATCTTTTGGTGTCATTAACTTATGCAAATATCGTTTTTTAGTCTATTTATTTCTATTTTTGAAACAAAAAAATAAATCTAAAATAAATCGATATTGAAATATTTGGTGAGCGATTTTATATTTGTCCTAACTCAACAAATCACATTTCTATGTTGTGAAATTAGTGAAATTAGGTGTTAGGCCTAACTTACACCCCAAAAGCTAGCCAAAGGGAGGAGGATTACCCAAGCCTTATATAAGGAGTCCACCCATCTCATTAACTACCGATGTGGGACTTTTGTCATTCTTTAACACCCCATCTCACGCCTAGTGCGTGGGCAAATGGCAATTTTGATTTTCGGAAAATGCATTGTGGAATACTCGAAAGCTTCTTTTTTTAGTCCAGCAAGATGGTAAGCATAATATCAAAAAGCAGAAAGAGAAATGAGACTTTTTTTAATCGAATTTTCTATTTCATATATTTTATTTGACTTTATATAAAAATATAAAAAATGGGAATTTTTTCTTGTTGCTTGAATATTAACTATTCAATTAAAATGAAATATTACAACTATAACAGACATTTTTGTTTTCAAAGTTCTTCTCCGGAAAAAGAAGTTCACGACCCGTGGGTCTTCTACCTCCACGCGGCATTGCTCCGTCAGGCTTTCGCTCATTGCGGAAAATTCCCCACTGCTGCCTCCCCGCAGGAGTCTGGGCCGTGTCTCAGTCCCAGTGTAGCTGATCATCCTCTCGGATCAGCTACTGATCATCGCCTTGGTAAGCTATTGCCTCACCAACTAGCTAATCAGACGCGAACCCCTCCTTGAGCGGATTCCTCCTTTTGCTCCTCAGCCTACGGGGTATTACCAGCTGTTTCCAGCTGTTGTTTCCCTTCCAAGGGCAGGTTCTTATGCGTTACTCACCCGTCTCCAACATCGGGTGAGACAGACCCTTCTCTGATACCATGTGAAATTAGGTCTTAGGCCTAACTGACACATGTTAGTTTCGAAGGAAGAATTATGAGAAATCTTTCATTCTCAAGTCTCTATTGTATTTTTCTCAACTAGAATATAATTGTGTTTGATTGTATGTTTTGTAACAAGAGATGAAAAATTCTTTATTTTAAATTTATGAAGATAAATTCGAAAAATAAGTTCGGATTAAAGTATTTTTAAAAAAGAAATAATTAAAATCCAACTTCAAATTTTATAACTAAAACACTAATTTTGAAGAATTAACGGAAATAGAATTTTTTTTTTTTGAATGGGGAATAATCAATAGTATAAGAATGACTACATGTAATCAATCACATCTACCATTATATTATAGAAAATTTACAAAAAAAAAAAAACTTTATTATAGATGTCTATTTAAAGGCAAGTGTATGATAAAATGATGTACTATTTTAGCAAGTGTATATATTTAATTTATACTCCCTCCGTCCGGTATTGTTTGTCATAGTTTCTATTTTTAGAGTCAAACTACAAAAACTTTGACTAACATTTTAACATTTATTTTTTCATCATATTAATATGCAAAAAAAATTGAAATTTATAGTACTTTTATATAGTTTTAAAATATCTATTTTTTTTAAAAAAATATCGAATTAAAGTGATTCAATTTACCTTTAAAAATCAGTCAAATTGACTTTCAATAAGCGCACTATGACAAACAATTCCAAACGAAGGGAGTACAATATAGTTCGAGTTTAGGTACGATTCTTAGTTCTAATATTTAAACGAAACAATCATTAAGTTTGAAGACTGAATTTATATTTATTTAGTTTCAGTAAAATTTCGATCAAATTTAAAATATTTATAATCTAAAAAATCATAAGTTAAAAGTTAACTACTAATATATTTATAAAAAAATTATAGACGGATGACTAGGTTTCTTTGTAGGATTTTCATCAAGTGGCAAAATTAGATATATACAATATGGATAAAGAAACTTTTAGAAAGTCAAATGATAATTAATTAATTAGTACTACAAAAATCTTTGTTATTACGTAATTATTATACAGAAAAATACCATATGGATATATATGGAACTAATTAGTAGACATGCAATACCACATCATGAAGTTGATTTTCTTATATTATGCATTGTCATTATCATGATATAGGATTAGTAATGGATTAAATGTCAACTAAAATTTATACTTAAAACCCTTGATACTTGTGGAAAGTCTATGTGTAATCAAGAAAAATAATTGGCTTTATAATATGCTTTAAAAGATCTTATATCATCACTTTGAAAGTTATGGTGGAATCAAATAAATAAATAAAGGTATTTAATCTCCTTAAATTAAATAACAAAAGCTTTTTTTTTTTTAATTTATAAAATAGAGATTTTATTAATGAACATTTGTGAGTCCAGTCTGTTTATTCCTTGATTCTTCGCTGTTAAATATTATCTATATTTGAGGGTCGTTACTCGTTAGTAGAGTATTGCTCGAATTATATGATGATAATTAAGGATCTTCTTTTGATATATACACTTGATCACCAAGAACATAGAATATCATTCTGCTTTTTTAAAAACACAATATTCAATATCTTGATCTCTTTATTAATATTAAAACTTTTAAAAAATTCTATATAATTTTTTTCACATATATATATCATCTTTGTGTGGGGATTATGTCATATGTGGACCTATATGAGGTAGGCACTAATAAGGTTGACCAAAATATAGTGATACCAAAATTAACACTTTTTTGGTTTGTTGGATAATATTTCCATTTATAAAATAACAAGAAAACATAGTGGAATTAACCTTGTGGAGTCCAGAAGGAAGACAATAGAGTAACCCCAAAGGTCATAATTAAATAATCGATATGTTGAAGATGTAATTAAGTAAATATTTTTTATCAATTTAAATTTTCTAAACGAAATATTATACAAAATTTTATCTAAGAAAAGAGATTTTTAATATGTTGGACCCATAAGAAAGAATGCAAGGAGAGAGTGTTGACGACAAACAAATTAAATTAATAAAAATGTGTTTTTAAATTATTATATTTAGATGAGCTCATTATACCATTCAAAATATAGTATGATGAGTCAAAAATACTAAAATCAATAAAAATGTGTTTTTAAATTATTATGTTCAGATGAGCTCATTATACCATTCAAAATATAGTATGATGAGTAAAAAATATTAAAATCAATAAAAATGTGTTTTTAAATTATTATGTTTAGATGAGCTCATTATACCATTCAAAATATAGTATGATGAGTCAAATATACTAAAATTAATAAAAATGTGTTTTTAAATTATTATGTTTAGATGAGCTCATTATACCATTCAAAATATAGTATGATGAGTCAAAAATACTAAAATCAATAAAAATGTGTTTTTAAATTATTATGTTCAGATGAGCTCATTATACCATTCAAAATATAGTATGATGAGTCAAAAATACTAAAATTGATAAAAATGTGTTTTTAAATTATTATGTTTAGATGAGCTCATTATACCATTCAAAATACAGTATGATGAGTCAAAAATATTTTATTGGTTGAAAATATTATATACTATTAGGCTTATGGAACAAAGATTCTTTTTTATTTGAAAATATTATATATTAGGAGACTGCTGACTCATAAGGTTGAAGAGATTAGGTAGGCATTTATATAGATGGAGTTAAATATATAAGTATATTTGATTATACTTTTTATAAAAGAAATTTAAAATAAGTATTCTTGTTTAAATATAATTTTCAAAGTAAAAAGTACTCTATTCGTCCAGAATTATTTGTCATGTTGCGCTTATCGAAAGTTAATTTGACTAATTTTTAAAGGTAAATTAGATCACAATTAATTCGATATTTTAAACAAAAAAATTAGATATTCTAAAATTATATGAAAAATACTATAAATTACACTTTTTTTTGCATATTAATAAGATGAAAAAATACATCTTAAATTGTTAGTCAAAGTTTTTATAGTTTAACTCTAAAATATGAATCATGACAAACAATTTCGAACGGAGGGAGTATATTTTAGAATACATATAAGTCAAATAAAGTGGAAAAAAAATTGAATGTAAGAAGTCAAATGGGGCTTCATGACAATGAAAGCAATATTTATTGGGAAGAAAAAGGGAGGTTTCTTTATGAAAAAAAATAATAAAATTGAGTGGATTTTCTTTTTTTGATTGTTGTGTTTTGCAATGCTGGGCTAACTTTTGTTGGAATGTTAAAACGTTTGAATAGAAAATAAAGAGCTATGACTGATGAAAAGTTGTGATTTTATGAATAATTGTGATTTTTATTAAAAGTTGTGATTTTTATAAAGAGATGTGACTTTGATGAAAAGTTGTGATTTATGAAACTTTTATAAAAAAATTACGACTTTTATGAAAAATTGTAACTTTTATAATCAACAACTTTTATGTTATATTATTCGCATTTTAGTTATTCGATTATATAGGACAATTTAATAAATTTAACAAGCAAAAGGCTCCTAACTCAACATCTTGTTTGTGAGGGTAGAATTGAGGGTCGATATATATATATATATGTATATATATATATATGCACACACTTATACTCGATTATTTATTTTTTTTTACATAAATTATGTATTTAATTACTCTACCAAAAATATATATATCCGTTATCCAATAGTCTCATAGTCTAATGGGTGGGTGGTGGGGATGATATTTTATCTAAACACAAAACAAACGTCAATTTTAATAGAATAATTTAGCTTTTAGCTAATAAATAATTCGATACCAAATAAATAAATAATAATTGTTGAAGAAAATTAAATGAGCTAAAGCTATATAATAAGACTCATTTGACCCTTCAAGGTTATGTAATTCCATTAGTGTGCTAGCCAATATAAAGTCCAAGTCTTAGCATAAGTTAATTATGGCTTGGACAAGTATATAATTTTTACATTATTAAAATAATTTGGCATGTGATCATGTACTACTATTTACTACATTTAATATAGATATTTATTAAGTAGATTCATCTAATTATTTTTTTAAATGATGTAAATTGTATTTAAATGTGTGACTTAATAATGAGTAATAAAATAAATTTGTTGAGCGAATCATGATGTCTAAAGATTAAATTTTAGTGAGGATAATGTGCACTAAGTGACCCGAGAGAATCGGGTGAGTTTTAAACAGTGTTGATTCAGAAATTGTAAATAGTGATTGTGATAGCCAATCATGTGACTCAAATATAATCTTTTTTGCGTTTTCACAAGACTTACCGAGTACATATTAGCAGGTACATATTAAATTAATTTTAGATGTGTATAAATAAATTAATAATATAATATAAAATAATAATGTGAATATGAATTCTTTAAAATTTTATGTAAATGTCCTTTAGTAATATGTATAATCACAAATCATATGGATAATAGACGGTACCAAAGTATGTCACACTCCATCACATAAAAACAAAAACAAATACAAACACAAAAGTTGCATGAATATTCACTTGAATTTCTTTTTTGTTTTGTTTTGAATATTCAAATGGCTTCAGTGTGTATTTGGTACAAATAAAAATATTTTTCTAACCATAAATGTATTTCTTATCTTTTTTTTTTGTATATATATATAAAGTTGCATGAAATATTCACTGGTTTTCTTTTGAATACTCAAATGGCTAGTGAGTGTTTGGTACAAATAAAAATGTTTTTCAAAAATGTTTTGTATATATATATATATATATATATAATGTTGCATGAAATATTCACTTGTGTTCTTTTGAATACTCAAATGGCTAGTGAGTGTTTGGTACAAATAAAAATGTTTTTCAAAATGTTTTGTATATATATATATAGAAAGTTGCATGAAATATTCACTTGTTTTCTTTTGAATACTCAAATGGCTAGTGAGTGTTTGGTACAAATAAAAATGTTTTTCAAAATGTTTTGTGTGTGTATATATATATATATATATGATAAATTTGTATATAATTTAGATAACTATATATTGTGGGAGGTGAAGATTGTGCGGGGGAATTGAGCAAAATTTTTAAAAGAGCAATAAAAATTGAGGATCAAACCAAAAGGCAATATTTAAATGGAAGGATGAACGTCATTAAATCCTTGATTGAACGGTGCACGCTAACATGCTCCTTACAAGAAGGCATGTCAGCGTGCGACTTCCAACCAACGATTTAACATCATCTATTCTTCCATTCAGATGTTGCCCTTTTGGTTTGATCCTCAATTTTTGTTGCCCTTTTGGAAATTTGGCTCAATTTTTTTTTCTTTTGCCCTTTTTGCTCTTGACGTGAAAATAAGGTGTGTTGAAGGTCTTGGAGGACACAATCCGTATAGAATGTCACTTGTGTAACTTGTTTTTCGTACTTGACCATTAGAAAAGTCTATTTCTTCATCTTTATGGAATTTATTTTCTAGCAAGAATATTTTCTAAATATTTTAACTAATCGAACATGAAAAAATCGTAAAACTGCACCTACCAAAATACACCAAAATGGAAAGTAATAAAAAACTAAGTTGAGTTGTTCTTTCAAGTGGTATTCTTCACGCCGCATATATACTTGTGCAACTTGATAAATATGACCCTCCTTAATTAAATATAATGAAATTTAGTATCATAATGGTCTATATAAACCCAAACATTGTTTACATTTCATGCAATTAATTACCTTATTAAGAGTTCCTAACAAAAGGTTAATTTTCTTCAAAGAAACAATGGCTAGTTCAATTAGGTTTTGGTTATGCTTCATTCTTATCTTGCTTTCATGTCCTCGCTTCGAAAGCCGTCCACTCGGGCTATTTACTCTGAAGAGAAAGGAGACAACGATGATGGAAACTGCTCGAAAAATTATACGAGAGAGAATGAGGCATGCAATCAAGTATGACGTGAAACGACTAAGTCCTCGTGGACCTAACCCTAAGCATCACTAGGGTACATTAATCGCAAAAGGAGGTAGAGATGAAAATAAGATTGAGACACGCACTAATTAATTAAGTACGATGTCTAACGATTAAGTCCTAGAGGACTAACCCTAAAAATTAAATCACTAGGGTATCTTATAAGATTATAGAATTCATGAACTTTTATTTTTTTTTTTATATATATATATATATATATATATTATATTATTGGAATAAATCAATTGAGAAACGCTCTTTATATAATGTGTTATTGTTTGTCTTGTACCAAATTTGCACACCTAACAATAGTTTCATGTTGATTTCATTTCAAATTGATTGTCTTTTCTATTTTTCAATATTCGCTTAATTTTTGAAACTTGATTAAATTAATATAATATTTTAAATTTTTATGTTTATAAGTAATACAAGTTATAATTTTTTCATGTCAATATGATTATATATAAAAAAAATATTAGTCAAATTAATAAAATTTAACTCTTAAAAAATATAATATAACAACTATTTTAGTATCGAAAATATTTATTTGTTCATATCATTAATTAATTAATATAGAGGTCATGTATGGACTAAAATTGGTATTGCCCACTAAGATTGACCAAAATATATTGTATTAATATTACCTATCAAATTAAAACTTTTTGGTTAGTAATTGCATCATTTCCCCTTTAAGAAAACAACGTTTATTTATTTAAATATAGTGGAATATTGTGGAGTTTATAATAAGACAATCTTTAAAAGTTATATGCGTCATAGTAGATTCTTGAGTCGATGATATATTAAAAATAATTTTTTATTGAGTACTTGAGGATATATTGAGACACACTTATTCTTATTAGATTTTTTAAATAAAATATATTAAATATTTATTGTTATTATTATGTTCTTGTTATTATAATAGATTCATATATTAAGAAATAGTTTAATTTTAGATCTTCTTCTTCTTTTTTTGTCTTTTTTAATTCTTCATCTGGTCCTTAAGTTAAGAAGATTAACAATTTTCTCATTTTTTTTCCGCGTAATTTGAATTTCTAATCCATCGATTGATGATGAAGATATTGAACCACTTGATCAAGTCTCGTTAATTACTTGTCAACTTTAAATTTTTTATTTTAATTTTAGTTATAAAAGTAAATTAAGAGCCATACAATATTATGATTTATGATGTAGGATGATATGTTTAACCTTACAAGTTATTTTTATTGGATAATCGTGATACTCTTAAAAAATTAAAGTTATTCATTAATAGAAGAATAATTTTACTAATTAATAAGATATCAGAGTGGATGATTGACTCATTTTGTACTAGAAATAATCACAAAAAATTCATTTGATACTTTTAAATATTTATTTGTAAATTTATTCCACTATAAAGATAATTAATGATCACTTGTGATTCTATTGAATCACAAAATTTTTCTTTTCTATGAAAAAGACATGCATCAATAATTTCATTTTTTTTTATGAATTATTTTCTCAACATGTATGTCAATAAAAAAAAAAGTTATGCATTAGTAGAAGAATTTTTTTTTTTTGGGAAGGAAAAATATTATTTATTCCTTACGAATATTTTCAGGTAGTGAAATTTTTCTTTTTGTTAAACCCATAAAAAGGCTACTTTTACTTTTAGGATTATACGAGATTTATTTGATTATGAAATTTAATCCTAAAATACATCACTCCCCCCCCCCCCCC
>NC_028646.1:1887162-1917296 GCF_001406875.1 Solanum pennellii
CCCCCCCCCCCCCCCTATTTCTTTTAATGGCAACTTTCACATATAGCAATTAAAAAAATTTATATTTATATGCTATAGCAAAGTTTGCATAATTGCGCTCCATAGCAAACATAGAAGCTGTATAATTTGCTATACATATACAGTTGGAGCGAATTGTATAAAACGAAGTGTATAAAACGAGAAAGAGAAAGATACTTGGGTAGAGAATTGTATAAACGAAGTGTGTAAAACGAATTGTATGATTATAAGTGTATAGAACAATTATATACGATTTGAATTTGTATAAAATGAGAAAGAGAAAGATAAAAGAGACTTCGACAGTGAATATACAATTGAATCGAATTGTATAAAACGAGAAAGAGAGAAATTAGATATAACTTGAATTTGTATAAAAGGAGAAAGAGAGAAAGGCAAAAGAAATCGGGTAGGGGAGTAATTTTATTGTATAATTATAAGTGTATAGGACGAAAATATATGTACTTGCATGTGTATATATAATTTTCTCACGCTTTATACAAACAGAAATGCAATTTATACATTTCGCTTCTGTTTGTATAAGTGAGAAAGGCGAGGGTTGTGAGCGAGATCTGGAAGAGGGGAGAAACGGAAACAAAAATATATGTATTTATACAATTTTCTCTGCTTTATACAAATAGAAACAGTTTTTATACACTTGTATTTGTATAAAAAGTGAGAAAGCGAACGAGAGATTGGAGCGAGAATGGAAGAGTGTTGAGCGAGATTTTTGAGAGAGAGGCGACTGACAAATTTTGGCAAACGTTTGTTATGGAGCACAATTAAATCAAACCCTAGCTACTCTATTTATTTTAGATTATTAGTTTGCTATTATATACAATTATCTCTTCTTTTAATTATTATTTAGGGTTTTGATACATTTCGTAATGTATAAAGCAATTTCACTAGTAATATTCTACTTCAATTGATTATACTTTTTTTTAAAAAAACAATTTAACTATATACTAGTTAGAAGTTAATGCTGGATAATATATTAGGTTTATATATAAGGAAGGGGCACCACGAAAATGAAAGCAATAATTAATGGGAAGAAAAGGTTGATTACTTCATGGAAAAAATAGTTTCCAATTAAAAAACCTTCATATTGGATAATAGAATCATCCTATTTTATTTTATTATGATTTGTTTTTTAAAAAATAACAATCATAATAAAGCTCTATAACTATAGTTTTTATAATTGCGCTTCATAGCTATAGTTTTATTTGCTATGTTGATTGCGATTTGTATATTTCGATTGTCAATATACAAACTGAATAATTTATTGTGAATTTTTTTATATCGTATATAAATAGCTAGGGTAATTAAGCATATACAAATTTTGAATCTATATAACGAAGAATCGAATTATACAATATTATAATTTATATAATTAGGTGAATTATATAAATTAAATGAATAGCAAGATTTGGAAAAAAAACAATGAATTGCCAATCCTAAAGGAATCTAGGCTTAGCTAAGCTTTAATTCAACAAATTTTATATAAAATATTTGGTGAAGAAAAGGAGCTAAGATAGGAACAGTGACCTTTCAGAACCTCAATGGGGAAAGATATATATATATATATATATATATTTGGGGAAATATTATGTATAGTGGCTAAGCCACATACTATGAGGAACATTCGATTAAACATCTTTTATCGAAAAATTATATGTTTAAATATAAGTTTTACTCATATATCTTAATTTGAGCCCGGCTCATATATGATCATTTATAACTTTGCTAGCTTTCAACATTACAAAAGACTGGAATTATAACATTTCATTATCTATGCGCCCTCGATGGAAAAGTCCTATAAACGTATTTCTTCGTTGAAACTAATTAGGTCAAGACGTAGTTTTTATGATTTATACTGAGAGAAGTGGAAGGAGTTAGGAGAATGAAGCGGCCACTATAAATATAAAACAAAATAGTGTATTTATTTTTTTAAAAATCGTCTTGTAAGAATTTTTGTTTGTGGTATTGCTTAGGTATATATATATATATATTATCCTTTGGCAATGAATGATTATATCATCACAAATCTTGAGATGCATTGGTTCACTGTGTGATAATGACCATCGACTAAAAAAAACAAAAAAACAAGGTGCATCAAGAAAAAAAAAAAAAAATATATATATATATATATATATAAGTAGACAGATAGAATATTCAGTGTAATGTAACAAGTAAAGTTTGAGAAGGATACAATATTTATAGACCTTTATCTCTACCAGTATGAGATAGATTAAAAAATTATTTCGAATAGACTCTCGACTCACAAAAATTATAACCGACATGCATAAAAGTAAGACGGAAAAAAATTAAAAAGTGATTGCAAAATAGCAATATATAAAATCTACTTGATATCTAAATCATACTATATACTCCACCTGTTTCAAAATACTTGTCATATTATTTTTATGGTTAAATGATATGAACTTCGATAACTGATATTTTAAAATATATAAATTTTTTAATCATATTGATATGAGAAAATTTTCAATTTATAATACTACTTTTTGTACAATTTTATAATATAATAAATCTAATTTTTGAGAAATAGACAAATTGACTCGAATAGTAAAATAGAATAGAGGTAGTGGTTGAAGTGTAGTGATGACCTAATTAAGTGGCATTTTTCATCTTCGCCGCATACTTATGTTAATTCATGCCCCTCCTTAATTAAATATAATTAATTAGGATCATAATGGCCTATATAAACCCCAAACATCTCAATAGAGACCTATAACACACTAATTCATGCAAATTAATTACCTACAAGATTATCTTGCAAATTAAAATAACTCTATCTTCAAGAATGGCTAAGTTTAGCTTTTTGTTATGCTTGATTCTTATTATCTTGCTTTCATGTCCTCCCTCCGAAAGTCGTCCTCTCGGACAATCTTCGCGGAGGAGAGGGGAAACGATAACGATGATGGAAACCGCTCAAGAAATTATTAAGGAAAAATTAAGATATACAATCAAATATAATGTGAAACGATTAAGTCCCGGAGGACCTGACCCTAGACATCATTAGGGTATGTAGTTTTGTAGTTTTCAAAGAAAGAAGGGACAAAAGTGGATATGAGGCTAAAGAGTCTATGAGCATACGTGGAATTCTCTGTTCTATTTTACTTGACACGTTTTTTCAATGTGTTCTAGATCAGAAGAGGAATGATTTTTCTGTATTTGGTAACTAGCTAATTAACCGTAACCTTTTCATTTGCTTTTTAACGTCAATCACTTCTACTGTCATTGAAATATGTCATGACATGTATAAGATCACAAGTTTTACGTATACTAAAGTATACATGCCAATATTCTCTCTTTCTATCTTAAACTCTCCATACAATAAACACTGTCATATAAAGTATAATAACGTCATTAATGCAACAGTCATGTGGTAAAAAGTTAAATGTTGAGTTCAATAAATATACGTAAATTTTGAATCCGCTTTTAATCGGAACTGATATTACGTACCTATATATGGTCCTCGTAAATTTTAAATGACTAAGTTGTTGTACGATCCCTTCACTTATAATTTGTATATATAGTGATTGTGATTTTTTTATTTTATTTTTATTTTTTATGTGACGATTGAGTTGTAGCCTTTTGCTTTATGGATTAATATTCTTAAAACAAAAAGAGAAGTCTATTCCTATTTTTATAAATATTGTCGCAAATGCCCTTTCAAAAAATAAAATAATATATACATAGATTAGATTTTATTTGTATATTTTTGGACGAACCTTATTAAGACATTTTTTTTTTTAAATTAAAAAATAGCCACATTTTAGTCAACAATATAGAAAATGACCATCAATTTTCTTTAGATTTGCATTTAAAGTTTAACTCTTAATTAAAATATTCTTAAAAAAATATTGTCGTTCTTCATTATATTTTTCTTTCCTATTTCTACAAATCAATCACATTTAAGTTACAAAATCTTTTTTTATGATTAATGGGTAGTATTCATTGTTCCCATATATTTGGCAAAATTTGACTCTAAAACATGTAAGATTTCATGTAATCAATTTATTGAAATACATTTCCCCCTAGATTTTCTATTAATATATAGTCTTAATAATATTTTATTGGAATCGATTTCTAAATTTATATTATATTTTTTATAACAACATTTTACTATATATAGAATTATAAAATTATTCAGGCAAATGATCGCTATTATAAAACAATTATTATAACAACCGAATTTCCTTTAAAAATCAATTTTTAATCGTATGTTATTATATTACTATGTTTTCTATAATAACATTTTGTTATATTAAATAAAAAATATCTAGACAAAAAAAATTCTTTGGTGAGAAATTCTTTGACTTCATGACTTGCAAGATTTCATGTGATCAATTAATTGAAATTGAAAAAAAAAAAAAACTTAAACCTTAGATTTTCTATAATTCCTCTTAAAATTTTCAATATTTGAGTTTTTTTAAAAAAAAAGGAAAAACATATACTTTTCTATAACAACCATTCTCTGCAATAATTTTTTACTATAATAGTAAAATTCTTTTTTTAATTGATTTTTAATATATATATATATATTAAAAAGTTTCTTTATAAATTAATTGTTTGTTATAGAAAGATCACTATTACTTTCCCTTGCTATCATCTTTTAAATCTCATGTAATTATATATTTTCTATAATAGTATTGTTATAACAATCAAAAAAAATAAAAATATTCACTGTTCATTATTCTCATAATAATTAAATACCCAATCTTGACTTGCAAGATTTCATTTAAACAATTCATTGAAATTCAATTATTATTATTATTATTATTATTATTATTATTATTATTATTATCCCCCTAAAACCATAGATTTTTTTTAATTCCTCTTAAATTTTCCATTTGGGTTTTTACCAAAAAAAAATCATTTTTTTCTGTATCTTTGGAAAATGATAATCTATGTGCTGGATGTATTTTCTTTCCATATATAGCTACCCTTTTGGCTTTTACTTAAAAGAATCATACTCCTATGTTTAAATTCATTTCGATACTGATAAATAAGATTTTTGAATTTTTTAATCGTAAATTAAAAAATATATAAAAATATTACTAAATATCTTTTAATATTATTCACTTATACATATTATGTAAAAAAAATTGTAATTAAAATATTATCAAACACTAAAAAGATACATATAATATATTAAATTTCTTTTAATATTATTGTCTTACACATACTACATAGAAAACTGTAATTCAAAAATTACCAAAAAATAATATAAAAGCAAATTAAAAGATAAATAAATTAAAACAGAATATTATAAATTCTCATCATTCTAGAAAAATATACAATCTTGACTTCATGACCTGCAAGATTTGATATAATCAATTGATTGAAATTCAATTTTTTCCCCCCCCTAAAACCATATATTTTCCATTTGAGGTTTTACCAAAAAAAAAGAAAAACTCAGATTTTTATGTATCTTTGCAAAATTATATGGATTTTTTTTCATATATAGCTACCCTTTTAACTTTACTATAAATTTTGGTCAATATTTGATGTTGAAAAACAAAAAATGGCTAATATTAGATCATCAAAAAAGATGAATGAGAAAAAAAAAATCCCACAAAGAGGACTTGGTGTTGCTCAACTTGAGAGGATTAGATTAGAGGAACAACATAAAAAAGATTCAATTTTTCGAACAATTCAATGCCCAAAATCTATACCAACATCATCAAGAATTGATTTTTCTTCAAAAGATTGCGTCTTTACGCCAAATCAATCAACCCCTTTTCTTGAAAATTCCTCTAAATTGTGGAATGGTGAGTATAGTCAAAAAATTGATCATCATGGTTTAGTTTTTGGGCATAATTTGAATCTTGCTAGTGTCCTGCAACAAAGATGTCAACAGTATCAGAAAACTTCTACTTCTACATCAATTGTAAGTCCGCTTCATCGAGTTTTAAGTATTCCTTCATACTTAATCAGAAGATAGATTTAAGAAACAATCTCTTGCAGAAATACAGGGTAAGGTTGTATATAATAGACCCTCGTGATCCAGTCCATGCATATAGCAGAAGTTTAGTGCATAGGACACACCTTTATGTATACTTAACCAGAAGCCTCGGGTTAGATTCTTGGTGGCTTGTGTTTGAATTGCTTTTTTTTTTTTGTGAAAATTTTAGGTGAATATCTCATCATCATCATCATCTGCACAAAGTTTTCAGATGGAGCCCCCTTCAAACCAAAGTTATTATGGCTGTAAATGTTTACATCATTTGCCTGAAGAAGTTAAGGTACTTCTATTAGTTTGCTTGATAAAAATGAATAAATCCCCTTTGTCGCCACAAACTAATACTCCCTCCGTTTCAATTTGTTTGTCGTACATACTATGTTTGATAAATTTGATGTCTATTTTTCTGAATAGCTATAGTTTGGTTTGTTGGTAATGTAATATAGATGGCGAGTGTGAAGAGGCCCTATCCGTTCTCTCAGGAATACTCGCCTGTCTCTTCGTTTCAATGCAAAAAGTGTTGTGTTTCCCCTGTATCCAGATCACACGAATCTGCCTCCAGCAGCAACGAGTGCTCAATCAATGTAGAAGAGAGAAATGTGCTTAAAAGGTTCTATATCTTACCTGAAAATCGATTAGTCTTAATACTCGTAAGCCTGATAATTAGTTATTTGTCTTTTTTACAGAGAAGTTGTGTCAAAGTCGAGAGCTTTGTCAGAGTCCGAACCATGGATTTCACTAAGAGAAAGTAAAGCTCTCAATGGAGATTTTCTCAGATTAGCTCCTCCAGCAGCAGCATTGCCACATTTAGGAGAAGTAAATCGGTGTTCTTTAACTTATTCCGCCCCACAATGCCTTCAGCTATTCGACTATGTTCCCTCTCGGGTGAGACTAAAAGGACTAAAGCATTTATATTCTTGTTCATATACTCTGCTCTTTGAACTCGGTTTCACTACCTTCCGAATGTGTTTAATCTACAGGTTGCTGCTGCAGAGCATACCCCGGCTTCAGGACTAAGTATATCAGTTCAACAACCCATCCTAGGATTCTTCCCATCTGCGAAGGCGCAGATAGGTCGAGAAGGAACACGTGGAAGTGACTTTCATACTGAAGTTGGAGGAAATGTTGATTTAGAACTGAAGCTATAGAAGTTAGTCCATGCCATATTTTTGTGATGTCCTGGTGCATAAGGCTCGTGTTAGAGGTGTGTCCGTGGGGCTTTAATTCTTTTACTTGATAGAGAGCGTTGCTTCGAGTGATTGTCCTGCCATTTATAGGGATAGTTTGTAGATAATATTATATACTTGTTGGTGCTTGAAAAACATTGTGAAATGTGATTTACACAAGAGAGGTTTTCATTAGACTCGAGACTCCGCTTTTTAGTTGAGTTTTTTTGATTTTTTTTCAGTTTTAATAATCAATTATTTTGGCAAAATATGGAGATTTGTGTTTTTCTTGATCTTGCTAGGTTCATGTACTGAGGCTGTGTTGCAAATTTTGAACCTAATATGTTTGTCGTGAATTTTGTGACCATCTCATCTAAAAGTAAAAATCGTTAGAGAAACACACTTTCAATTACTTAATTATGACTGCAATACACGGGGAGTCTTATCGCTCTGGAGAAACTCCCTACGCTCTTAATATTACTATTCCAATTACTAGAAACAGTATGGCCTTTATTCATGCAATTGCAGATCTATCAGTCTCCTTCTGCAGAAGCTTTTCTGTCGAAATTCTTCTGCATATCACAAATCATTTCATTATACAGTTAGACCTCTCTATAATGACCAAGTTTTTTGGAAATCGATTTATCATGTAGGTTATATTATGACATAATACGTAGAGGCAACACTCAAACATGACCTTAGTTGACAAGTAAACACTCCAACTTTGAGAGTGCATATCTAGAGACCTCAAAATTGGTCTAAAATTTGCAACTAAACACTCCAATTCGTCCACATTGTGTCTCATGGACACTTGACGCTTACATTATGCATAAATATTGGCGGAGTCTAGATGATAATTTTGTAAGTTGGAGTGTTCAACTGATACAATGGAGACGAGTTGAGGACAATTTTGAGTTCTGTTTATGTATTATGCCTTATATAATTACATTATCCATAACAACATTTCGCTACAGCAGCCAAAAGATATTCACATAGGACGCTGTTTTAGAGATGTTTGACGGTATATGTTCTTATATATACCGATCATTCATACATTCTAGGACATATTCATGGATTATAGACTCTGAAGCAACATACATTCATCTTTATTCTAGACTCTGAAGCAACATACATTCATCTTTATTCTTACTTAGTAGATATCATCTTTGGACTCCGGTGGTAAATGAGAACGATGTCCTACATCGTGTAGACACTGGGAGAATCCGGTAACAAATTCCTCCACACTGATCATCTTATCTCCACTCACATCAAATTGTTTGATGATTCTGTCTACCTTTTCATCAGCATCAAAAAATGTTGTTGCACCCCTGTCGGATCTTTCAAAATGTACTGCTTTAGGAGGATCCGACATGCACCTGATGGAATTTTTCAAAGAGTCCAAGCAACATAGTTGATCATTACAAGTAGTTACTCACTTTTTTAATAGCAGAAATATTTGGTTTACTATCTTCTGTATACAGAGTTCCTACTGCAGTATTTTCGACATGTTGAAAAATATCTGAGAAAATAGGTTTCCTCATTTCGTGTTCTTCCCTTTTCTTTTTGAGCCAAGCCTACAGAATCTGCATAATCCAAAGTGGAATTTACTACTCTTTGTATATCTTATCGACTTTTAAAAAGGATAGCTTGGTGCACGAAGCATTCCGTGTTCAAACAGGGTCTGGGTAAGGGCCGCACCCCAAGGGGGTGTGATGTAGACAGCCTACCTACTCTTACACAAGCATCAGTCATTGCTTCCACGGCTCGAACTCGTGACCTGTATGCTAAGATGCTCGGACTCTCCAAAAAGGATGTCGCACATGGTATCACATCTTCCAAAAATGCACTATTTAGGAGGATCTAACACGCAACCATTGACATTAAGAGTCCGAGCGACATAGACTATAGTTCATTGAAGGAGAATTCTACCTTTGCCTCAAGGCCCAACTTCTAGTTAGGAAAGTATACCTTTCAAGGATCTTATGTAATTGTATCTTTTACCCATTGCATCCTTTTTTTTCATCTATCCATCTTGTGAAACCTCTGACAAATTCATCCATATTGATCATTTCATCATCGTCGAGATCAAATTCTTCCATTACCTCATCCGTTTTTGTAATCCTTGTCGCGATATAATTTTAATTTTCTTGATCTGATTTTCATGAAAAGTTGTTTTAGCTCAGGTACTGACAAACTTATATCTGTCCTGATCAGCCTGCATCGCGTCGATAAGTACATGTTTACTTTTTGCATGTTATGTACTGAAACTCCCACCTATGTTGCTTGGACACTCAAAATGTTGCCACATCTGTGATGTTCCTCCCAAAATGCACTATTTTTGAAGGATTCAACACGCATCCAACAAACATTTTTGAAGAACCCGAGCAATATTATTAATTCCCACTATGAGATTCATGAGCAGTATTGAATAGAATTAAAAAAAAATATTACTTTGATATAGGAGGTAGATTAGGCGAACCGTCTTCTCGGAGGTGTTTCTCTGTGGTATGTTCCTGCACTTGTTTTAGTATTTTTACTACAAAATGCTCATGCTATATATTTTCTAGCCTCCTCTTCTGAATCCACAACTCGAATATCTGTAGAATTACTTGTGGTTTTCGGAAGGCTTTCAGTTTTAACATATTAAGATCGCAACAAAATCATCAATAGGGGCATGGCGAGAAGATTCATTTGGAAATTACATTGTATAGATAGTAGATATTGAATTCTCTTGGCTTCTTCATGTGAACACTCCAACTTTGTCTCAGCAGGCAAGTAAGTACTCCAACTTTGAAAGTGCACATCTAGACATCTCAACTTGGTCTCAACGAGCAACTAAGCACTCCAACTCGTCCCCATTGTGTCTTGTGAATTTTTGGAGGTTTCTAGTTGATCATTTTGTAAGTTGGAATGTTTAACTGACACAATAGAGATGAGTTGAGGGGTCTAGATGTGTATACTCAAAGTTGGAGTGCTTACTAGCCGGCTGAGGCTAAGTTTGAGTGTTTGTTTAGGTGTTACGCCATTCTTTATATTTTGAATTCTGTTAGTGAAATGCATCGATATACGGATTTTGGATTACATGGAAAAAAAAGTAAGACAGTAGGAGTAGAATGGAAACCATAAGTCATAGTATGGGACTGCAGATTATGAATATTATCACAGATAGGAACCATTCTGCTGTAATATTCATAAATTAAAGATATATAGAATGTATTAAAAATATATTTTGATCTTGTTATCTTAAACATGTTAGGTGGAAAACTAAAATAAAACAATTACCAGAAATGAAAAGAGACAATTTAAAAAACGACAGACTAAAAAGGAAAGTGAATAACACTAACAAATTGAAACGGAATGAGTATAAATTTCTCATCTTTTGATGGTTAAGAACTTAAAAGGGCTAATATTAGAGCTTTCATAAAAAGATTGAATCTTTAAAGAAAGATTTGATGTAATCAATTAATTGAAATTCACTTTTTTCCTAAAACATAAATTTTCCATTTGAGGTTTTACCAAAAAAACTCACAACTTTTTTGGATCTTTGAAAAACCTTTAGATTTTTTTTAATGCCTCCTGCATATTCCATTTGGAGTTTTACCAAAAAAAACTCAGGTTTTTTGGTATCATACTCTGTTGTGTTGGATGGATTTTCTTTCCATATATAGATACCCCTTTGGTTTTACTATAAATTTAGCTCAACATTTGATAGTCAACAACAAAAAATGGCTAATATTAGAGCATCAAAAAAGATGAATGAGAAAAAAAAAGTCCCTCAAAGAGGACTCGGTATTGCTCAACTTGAGAGGATTAGATTAGCGGAACAACATAAACAAGATTCAATTTTTCAAACAATTCGATCCCCCGAATACATACCAACATCATCAAGAATTGATTTTTCTTCAAAAGATTGTGTCTTTACACCAAATCAATCTGCCCCTTTTCTTCAGAATGGTGAGTATAGTCAAGGTGTGAATCAGACAGTTGATCATCATCCAGTTGTTGTTTTTGGGCAAAATTTGAACTCTCCTGGTGTGCTACAACAAAGATGTCAACAGCATCAGAAAAATAGTTCTACATCAATTGTAAGTCGGCTTCATTGAGTTTTAAGTATTCCTTTATGATATTTAACTAGAAGGGGAGCCTTGGCGTAATGTAAAGTTTCTGAGACGTGGAAACAACCTCTTGCAAAAATGCAGGGTAAGTTTGTGTCTAATAGATCCTTGTGGTCCACCTCTTTTCGGGATCCATACATCGCGTAAATAAACATTTATAGCTCTTTGTATATGCATGTATTAGGGGTGTTTTTTGTTTTTGTTATCTGTTCTCTTCTTAAGTGTTTTCAACATGGCTTCTTTGTTATTGTATCCGCATTAGATAATTTTTGGTTTGTTGGTAATGTAATATAGATGGCTGGAGTGAAGAGGCCCTATCCATTCGAAATTGTGTCAAAGTCAAGAGCTTTGTCTGAGTCGAAACCATCGATTTCAGTGAGAGAAACTAAAGCTCTTGATGGAGATTTTCTCAGCTTAGCTCCTCCAGCAGCAGCTTCACCACATTTAGAAGCATTAACTCAGTGTTATTTAACAAATTCAGCCCCAAAAAGCCTTCAGCTATTCGACTATGTTCCCTCTCGGGTGAGACTAAAGGACTTTAATGTTTATATTCTTGTTCATGTACTGTGCTTTTTTATCTCGATTTCACTTCCTTCGGAATGTGTTTAATCTACAGGTAGCTGCTGCAGAGGATACACCTCCTTCAGGTCTAAGCATACCAGTTCAACAACCTATCCTCGGATTCTTCCCATCTGCAACGGCGCAGATTGATCGAGAAGGAACTCGTGGAAGTGGTGTTCATACTGAAATAGAAGGAAGTGTTGATTTGGAACTGAAGCTATAGAAGTTTGTCCATTCCATATGTTAGTGATGTCCTGGTGAGTAAGGCTCGCGTTGGAGGAGTGTTCATGGGGCTTTATTTCTTTTACATGATAGAGAACGTTGCTTCGAGTGATTGTCTTACCATTTTTAGGGACTGTTTGTAGATAAAACTTTATATGCATGTTTATGCATATAAAACATTGTTAAATGTGAATCACAGAAGATAGATTTTCATATAGCCTTGAGGCTCCGCCTTTTAGTTTGAGTTTTAAAATTTTTCAGTTGTAACAATCAACGATTTCGACAAAATATGGAGATTTGGGTTCTGCTTGATCTTACTAGGTTCATGTACTGAGGCTCTGTTGCAAATTTTGAACCTAAATGCTTATCATGAATTGTGTGACCATCTCATCTACAAGTACAAGTCGTTAGAGAAAACATACTTTTAATTTTTACTATGCCTTCAATACGCCGTCTACATACATACCTGATTCCTTTTTAAGGGTTAAGCACATGGAAAATATATTTGATAATGGGTAGTGGCAAGTGAGACTCATATCCAAAACCTCTATCTGTTGTGGTGCAATATTGAATTGTGTGGTCACCTTGCCTACAAGCTTAAGCTGTTAGAGAGATAGCACACTCCTAATCTTTGGTTGCGTCTTTAAGATGTTGACTCCCTTGGTTTCTTCCTTTGTTTACTTCGTTAAATATTGAATCACCTTAATGAAAATCATGACTCTTTCATTGGATTATGTCACTCATAAACACAATGTGATAGTTAACAATAATTCTCGAAAAGCCTAGAAAGAGAACCAGTCATAACATTTATTCAAGAAATCACAATAGAGCCAACATGTTCAAGCTTTTTTTGTTGAACGAAGAAGTCATAATCTAGAACGCGAACCAAAACTAAGGAGAATGGATAGAGAGCACGAAAGTCATGGCGGATGCCCACATGGGGAATGATGTGCTCCAACTGGAAATGCATCCCATTACTCCGCAAACCAGTAGCACGTTAACAAACTAAATATTTCTCTGTGATTATTCCATGCTAATAACCTTTTTCGTTCTCTGAATATCGTACTAACTTTAAGAAAGGGTAGTTTGGTGCACGAAGCATCCTGTGTTCACAAATGTCAGGATAAGGGCTGCATTTCAGGGGTTGTGATGTCGACAGCCTACCTACCCTGACACAAGCGTCAATAGTTGTTTTTACGACTAGAATCCGTGACCTATAGGCTATGATGCTTAGACTCTCTAAAACTGATGTGTCACCTCATATAGGATCATCCAAAAATGCACTATTTTGGAGGATTTGACACGCAACCATCGATATTTTTAAAGAGCCCGAGCAACACAGCCTATAGTTCATAGAAGGAGACAATTCTACCGTTGGTCCAAGGCTCCCCTTCTAGTTTGGAGAGTATATCTTACTAGATTTATGAAAGCTCAAATCAAAGTACCTCATATTGTCAAAAGAAAATTAAAAAAATTAAGAGTATTGCATCCTTTGTTTCATCTATCCATCTTGTGAAACCTTTGACAAATTCATCCATATTGGTCATTCCATCATCATCGAGATCAAATTCTTCCATTACCTCATCCGTTTTTGTAATCCTTATCCGATATAATATTCTTGATCTGATTTTCATGAAAAGTTGTTTTATCTCAGGTACTGACACAAACTTATCTCCGTCCTGATCGGCCTGTTCAAGTAGCATGTACCGCATCGACTAGAACATGGTTACTTTGCACATTATGTACTGAAATTCCCTCCTATGTTGCTCGGACTCTCAAAATGTTATTAACTTGTACTTATAAGGTTAGTCAGAAACAGAAATAAGATGAAGTAGACAGAAAACAAAATAATCCGAGTCCACAGAAACTACTGTGTCTCCTTAAGAAATTTAATCCCCTCACTGTACCCGAGGTTACGGATTAATTTCTCCCAAGATAAAACGGATTAATCCTGTTAAAGAATTAGCGGTACCTCACACTTCTTTAACTCCAGCGAACTTAAGGACAAAAAAAAGTCACACAGACACAGTCGATCGACACTTTGGTTTTGAGAAAAAATATATGCAGAGAAGGAAAAATTTTCCAGTGTTTGAAAAAACAAAAAATGACTTCCTTTTATAGTCATTTTCAGCAAGAAACGTGTCTGTTCAGAGAAATCTGTTCAGACCCATTTTATCCAGAAAGTTGCGTCCTTTGGAAAAATAATAACTTTTCAGAAAATCAATCAATCACATCATTTGCCAAATCCAAATCCAAAGGCCCGAGGGGGCACCTTCTTCTTAGCTCTTTAAGAAGTAAAGAAAGTGTTTCCTTATATAAGAACAACAATTTCCCTTTCTTTTGCCGATATGGGAGAAATGACTTTTCATTCTCACTTTGCAAATGACTTTTCATTTTCCCTCCAAATTGGTTCCCTCACTTTTCCATATTCTCTCTTTTCTTTTTCCATTCACACTTTGCTAAACCCAACACAAAATGTTGCCACACCCGTGATAGTCCTCCCAAAATGCACTGTTTCACTCATCCGACAATATTTTTGAAGAAACCAAGCAACATAGATTCCCACTATGAGATTTAGGAGAAAAAATAAAACAAAGTATTCCTTTCTTATAGCAGTTATGTTAGGCAACAGAGTTCGTACGAAGGGGGTTCATCAGAATCTATCCTCTTCACTGGAAAATTTGGTTGTATATATAAGAGCAATATTCATTTTTATGTATACTAGTTCTCGACACGTGCTTTGCACGTGTATATTACACGTTTAAATGAAAACAAAATTTGGTTCAATTTTTTTGGCTAAATACATATATGAAAATGTATAAGAAAAAAACAGTTGTTACCTTACCCTCCTAAGGGATATATATATATATATATATATATATATATATATATATATATATATGTATGTATGTATGTATGTATGTATGTATGTATGTATGTATGTATGTATATGTATGTATGTATGTATGTATGTATGTATGTATGTTAGTATCCTAGGACCATCGGGTGGTGGGGGAGATTATCTCCGGACAGGTGATCATCATGGTAGATGTTTTCAATCATATGCCAGATTTGTAATAATATAACCATGAATAAATAACAACTCTGGTGATCCATCTTCTGGAGTTTATTCTTCATATATCGATCCTGATATCCCAAACCATGATTCTCCTATCAAGGCACCAACCATATTTGCCCAAGAAGCTAAGATGGTTTCATTTTTTGAATTCATCTAGCTTGAAAAACTTTCTCTTTTTGACAATTCAAATGATGAATATGAGTATATCTCAGTCATGGTACTGATGTAGCCATTTGAATTCCATACAATGAAGTATATAAGCCTATTTACAGTGATGTAACCCTTTAAATTCCATACATAAATGATTATACTCCTTTCATTTTTCATGCATCCTTTCAAATTTCCTAATAAAGTGATTAAGTCTTTTCAACTTACAAATTAATTGACAGAAAATGTTGTTCAATAATATTATCTAATTAATTAAAAAATTAATTACTTTTTAATTTATTGTAAGGGCTAAATAGTAATTCAATTTTGAAGTTGAGAGCTTCCCACTTATAATAATATATGATATAGTATCTGCATAATACATAAATAGACACTCAAACTTTACCTCAGAATGGAAAGTAAATACTCCAACTTTGAATACGAACATCTAGACATCTCAAGTCATCTCCACCGTGTCAGTTGAACGCTCCAACTTACGAAATGATTATCTAGACACCTTCAAAATTTATGTGTCACGTCAACATCGGTGGTTCATGGGATACATTGGGGGTGTATGTAAGTGTTTAGTTATCAATTGAGATCAAGTTAAGGTGTCTAGATGTAAGTCTCAAAGTTAGAGTGCTTTGTTGCTAGCACAGAAAAAGTTGAGTAATTGTTTGTGTTATCTTAAACATGTTAGGTGAAAACTGAAATAAAAGAAGGGAAAAGGGTCTGATATACCCCTCAACTTTGTCATATAGAGCTGATATACCCCTTGTTATGAAAGTGGCTCATATATACCCCTACTTGTAAACAAATGACTCACATATACCCTTTTCCTCTAACGGAAATGAAAAAAATAATATTTTTAATCTAAATTTTTATTATTTTTTCTAAAAAATATAATCCCATATGAGTAAATTTAATCCTCGTCAAACATGTTTTTTTTTACTTTTTTTTGTTTCAATGACTACTTTATAATTATTATTTTGATAATCAAATTTATTTATATTTCACTATATTCTAGTAAAACTTATTGTAGATGACCAAATTTTTTCTTCGAATACGAAATTAAATTACAATATACACAAAAAAACAGTTTAATTTTTTCTCTCTTTAAACTAAGGAATGAAAGAAAAACAAAATAAGAATAAGAAACTCAAATAATTATAATAAAAGAAGTCAAAAAATAATTTATGTATTAAAAAAAATTAAAATATACCTTGAACTTTGATAGAAGAATCATATATACTCCTAAATAATTTTTTTAAAAAAATTAGAAGTAATAAAATATAAATTTAAAACTAATTTTTAACTTCCGTTAAATGAAGGGTATATATGTAAGCCATTTTGTAACGGTAGGGGTATATATGAGCCGTTTGTATAACGGTAAGGGCATATATGAGCCACTTTTATAACGAGGGGTATATCAGCTTCAAATGACAAAGTTGAGGGGTATATCAGACCCTTTTCCATAAAAGAATTGCCAGAAATGAAAAGACACATTTTTAAAAATAGACAGACTAAAAAGGAAAATAAGTAACACAAACAAATTGAAAAGGAATGAGTATAGATTTCTCATGTTTTGATGGTCAAGAACTTAAAAGGGCTAATATTAGAGCTTTCTTAAAAAGATGAATCTTTATAAAAAGATCTGATATAATCAATTGATTGAAATTCACTTTTTTTTTCCCTAAAACCAAAATATTTCCATTTGAGATTTTACCAAAAAAACTCACAACTTTGAAAAAACATAGATTTTCTTTAATGAATCTTCCATATTCCATTTGGAGTTTTACCAAAAAAAAACTCACAACTTTGAAAAAACTTAGATTTTCTTTAATGAATCTTCCATATTCCATTTGGAGTTTTACCAAAAAAAAACTCAGGTTTTTTGGAATCATAATCTGTTGTGATGGATGGATTTTTTTTTCCATATATAGATACCCCTTTGGTTTTACTATAAATTTTGCTCAACATTTGATAGTCAACAACAAAAAATGGCTAATATTAGAGCATCAAAAAAGATGAATGAGAAAAAAAAAGTCCCTCAAAGAGGACTCGGTATTGCTCAACTTGAGAGGATTAGATTAGCGGAACAACATAAACAAGATTCAATTTTTCAAACAATTCAATGCCTCGAATTCATACCAACATCATCAAGAATTGATTTTTCTTCAAAAGATTGTGTCGTTACACCAAATCAAACTGCCCCATTTCTTCAGAATGGTGAGTATAGTCAAGGTGTGAATCAAAATGTTGATCATCATCCAGTTGTTGTTTTTGGGCAAAATTTGAACTCTCCTGGTGTGCTGCAACAAAGACGTCAACAGCATCCGAAAACTAGTTCTACATCAACTGTAAGTCAGCTTCATTGAGTTTTAAGTATTCCTTTATGATATTTAAGGGGAGCCTTTGGCGTAATGTAAAGTTGTTGAGATGTGGAAATACCTTCTTGCAGAAATGCAGGGTAAGGTTGTGTCCAATAGACCCTCTTTTCGGATCCATACATCACGTAGATAAACATGTGGAGCTATATATATATATATATATATATATATATATATACGTATTGGGGTGTTATTTGTTGTTGCTACTTGTTCCCTTATCAATTGTTTTCTTCATGACTTCTTCGTTATTGTATTTGCATTAGAAACTTGATTTTTGGTTTGTTGGTGATGTAATATAGATGGCTGGCGTGAAGAGGCCCTGCCCATTCGAAATAGTGTCAAGGTCAAGAGCTTTGTCTGAGTCCAAACCATCGATTTCAGTGAGAGAAACTAAAGCTCTCGATGGAGATTTTCTCAGCTTAGCTCCTCCGGCAGCAGCTTCGCCACATTTAGAAGCAGTAAATCGGTGTTCTTTAACTGATTCAGCCCCACAATGCCTTCAGCTATTCAACTATGTTCCCTCTCAGGTGAGACTAAAGGACTTTAACGTTTATATTCTTGTTCATGTACTGTGATGTTTTATCTCGGTTTCACTATCTAACGGATGTATTTTTAATTCGCAGGTAGCGGATGCAGAGCATATGCCTCCTTCAGGTCTAAGCATATCAGTTCAACAGCCGATCCTCGGGTTCTTACCATCTACAAAGGTGCAAATTGGTCGAGAAGGAACTCATGGAGGTGACTTGCATACTGAAGTAGGAGGAGATGTTGATTTGGAACTGAAGCTATAAAAGTTATATCTTCAACACGCCCTCTCATGTGCAGAGTTGATTCCTTATTATGATCAAGCATTTGATTTTTTTTTTTTTTGATAATGGGTGGTGGTGCGACTCGATTCCAAGACATCTACCTATTGTAGTGCAATATTGAATTGTGTGGTCATCTTGTTGAAAAGCTTAATTTGTGTCTTTAAGATGTTGATTCCCTCTACTTCTTCGTATGTTTACTTTGTTATATTTTTAATCTCCGTAATGAAAACCCTGACTCGTTGTTGGGTTATGTCACTCATTAACTCAATGTAATAGTTCACAATAGAGTTAACATGTTCAAGATTTTTTGTTAAACAAAGAAGTCACAAATCCCAAAAGGGGAATGGTGTCTTCAAACTGGCAGTGCATCGCATTATTCCACAAACTAGTAGCACACTAACCACTTCAGTGGAGAAGTTCCAAGCCAATTCCCGGAAATATATTACCTTTGTAATGAGTTGGGGAAACGTTACGTATAGTCCCTTTTGTGTTTTCACACATATTTTCTCATTTACGAGCAAAATTTTAAGAATTACCCAACTTTTACCGATTCGTGTGTATTAGCCCATGGATCTCGCGCATTGGGGCACTCGGAACTTTTTTCTTAAAAAACTATATGAGAACCTTCGTAATGAGTTGTGAAAGAAGAAATTTTTTTAACGAATATTTCCGTATTTACGAGCCAACTTTTAGGAATTACCCGACTTTCGCCAATTTCATGTGTATTAGTCTATGGATCTTGCGCCTTTGGGCTAACTGAAATTTTTTTCTCAAAAAAACTATATGAGGACCTCCATGATAAGTTGATAAAGCATATGTATAGTCCCACAGTTTTTTTTCAATAATATTTCCGCATTTACAAGCCAACTTTTAGGAATTACCCGACTTTCGCCAATTTCAAGTGCATTAGTCCATGGATCTTGCGCCTTTGGAGCAGCTGAAATGTTTTCTGAAAAAACTATATGAGGACCTCCGTAATGAGTTGGAAACACATTACGTACAGTCCCATAGTTTTTTTCACGAGTCTTTTCGCATTTACAAGCCAACTTTTAGGAATTACCCGACTTTCGCCAATTTCATGTGTATTAGTCCATGGATCTTGTGCCTTTGGGACAACTGAAATTTTTTTCTGAAAAAACTATATCAGGACCTCCGTAATGAATTGGGAAAGCATTACATATAGTCCCAAAATTTTGTTTCACGAATATTTCCACATTTACGAGCAAACTTTTAGGAATTACCCGATTTTCGCCAATTTTTTGTGTATTAGTCCATGGATCTTGCGCCTTTGGTGCAACTTAAATTTTTTTGTGAAAAATTATATAAGGACCTTTGTAATGAGTTGGAAAAGCATTATGTATAGTCCCACAGTTTTTTTCACGAATATTTCCGCATTTACGAGCCAACTTTTAGGAATTACCGACTTTCGCCAATTCCATGTGTATTAGTCCATGGATCTTACGTCTTTGGGGAAAATGATTTTTTTTTTTGCGAAAAAACTATATAAGAACCTCCGTAATAAGTTGGGAAAACATTAAGTATAGTCTAATAGTTTTTTTAACAAATATTTTCGCATTTATGAGTCAACTTTTAGAATTACCCGACTTCCGCCAATTTCATGTATATTAATTATGGATCTTGCGCCTTTGGGGTAGCTGAAATTTTTTCCCGAAAAAACTATATGAAGACCTCCATAATTAGTTGGGAAAGAATTATATATAGTCCCATAGTTTTTATCACGAATATTTTCTTATTTATGAGCCAACTTATAGGAATTATCCGACTTTCAGCGATTTCATGTGTATTAGTCCATGGATCTTTCGCCTTTGGGCAGCTGAATTTTTTTTATAAACAAACTAAATGAGAACATTTGTGATGAGTTGGAAAGCATTACGTATAGTCCTATAGTTTATTTCACGAATATTTCCGCATTTACGAGCAAACATTTAGGAATTACCCGACTTTCGCCGATTTCATGTGTATTAGTCCATGGATCTTGTGCCTTTGGGGCAACTGAAATTTTTTTCTAAACAAAATATATAAGGACCTCTGTAATGAGTTGGAAAAGAATTACGTATAGTTCCATAGTTTTTTTATGAATATTTCATTACTTACGAGTCAACTTTTAGGAATTACCCGACTTTCGCCAATTTCATGTGTATTAGTCCTTGGATCTTGCGCCTTTGAGGCAACTGACTTTTCTTTTCTAAAAAACAATATGAGAACCTCTATAATGACTTGGGAAAGCATTACGTACAGTCCCATTGTTTTTTTTTCACGAATATTTCTGCATTTACGAGCCAACTTTTAGGAATTACCCGATTTTCGACAATCTCATGTGTATTAGTCCATGGAGCTTGCGCCTTTGCGGCAGCTGAAATTTTTTTCTGAAAAAATTATATGAAGACCTCTGTAATTAGTTGGAAAAGCATTATATCTAGTCCCACAATTTTTTTTCACGAATATTTCTATATTTTACGAGCCAATTTTTAAGAATTACCAACTTTCACCGATTTTAGGTGTATTAGACCATGGATCTTGCGCCTTGAGGACATCTGAAACTTCTTTCTAAAAAAAATAAATGAGGACCTCTGTAAATGAGTTGGGAAACCATTAATAATAGTCTCAAATATTTTTCATAAAAATTTTCGTATTTACGAGCAATCTTTTAGGAATTACCCGACTTTCAATGATTTCATATGTATTAGTCAATGGATCTTGCGTCATTGGGCAACTAAACTTTTTTTCTAAAAAAACTAATGAGGACCTTCGTAATGAGTTGGGAAAGCATTACGTATTTTCTCATAGTTTTTTTCACGAATATTTCCACATTTACAAGCCAACTTTTAGGAATTACTCGACTTTTGCCTATATAATTTGTATTAGTCCATGTATCTTGTGCCTTTGGACAGATGAAATTTTTTTCTAAAAAAATATATGAGGACCTCCGTAATGAGTTGGAAAACCATTACATATAGTCCCACCGTTTTTTCACGAATATTTCCGCATTTTTGAGCCAACTTTTAGGAATTATCCGACTTTCGTCAATTTCTTTTTTTTTTTAATCCATGAAGTTTGCGCCTTTGCGGTAGCTGAATTTTTTTCAGAAAAAACTATTTGAAAACCTCTGTAATGAGTTGGGAAAGCATTATGTATAGTTCCACAGTTTTTCTCACGAATATTGTGAGGGACTTTGTAATGAGATGGGGAAGCATTACGTATTTTTCATGAAAATTTTCACATTTACGAGCCAACTTTTAGGTATTACCCGACTTTCACCAATTTCATATGTATTAGTCCATGGATCTTGCGCCTTTGGGCAGCTGAAATTTTTTGTTAAAAAAATCATATAAGGACCACCGCAATGAGTTGGGCAAGCATTACGTATAGTCCCATAATTCTTTTCACGAATATTTCCGCATTTACGAGCCAACTTTTAGGAATTACCCGACTTTCATCAATTTCATGTGTATTAGTCCATGTATCTTGCGCCTTTAGGGCAGCTGAAATTTTTTCTAAAAGAAACTATATGAGAACCACCGTAATGAGTTGGGAAAGCAATACGTATAGTCCAACAATTTTTCTCACGAATATTGTGCATTTACCACACAACTTTTAGAAATTATCCGACTTTCACCAATTTCATGTGTACTATTCCATGGATCTTGCGTCATTGGGCAGCTGAATTTTTTTTGTAAACAAACTATATGAGGACCTCCGTAATGAGTTGGGAAAGCATTACATATAGTCTCAAAAGTTTTTTTTTCACGAATATTTCCGCATTTACGATCCAAGTTTAAGGAATTACCCGACGTTCGCAAATTTTATATGTATTAGTCCATGGATCTTACGCCTTTGTGGTAGATGAAATGTTTTTCCGAAAAACTATATGACAACCTTTTAATGAGTTGGGAAAAGCATTACGTATAGTCCCAAAGCTTTTTCACGAATATTACCGCATTTACAAACTAACTTTTAAAAATTACGTGACTTTCGCCAATTTCATGTGAATTAGTCCACGGATTTGCGCCTTTGGGACAACTGCAATTTTTTTCTGAAAAATATACATGAGAACCTTCGTAATGAGTTAGGAAAACATTACATATAGTCCCACAGTTTTTTCACGAATATTTCTGAATTTACAAGCCAACTTTTAAGAATTATCCGATTTTTGCCATTTTCATGAGTATTAGTCCATGGATCTTGCGCCTTTAGGGCAACTGAAATTTTTTTCTGAAAAAACTATATGAGGGCCTTTGTAATGAGATGAGAAAACATTACGTATAGTACCACAAATTTTTTCACGAATATTTTCGCATTTACGAACCAACTTTTGGAATAACCCGATTTTCGTCAATTTAATGTGTATTAGTCCATGGATCTTGTGCCTTTGGGGCAGCTGAAATTTTTTTCTAGAAAAACTATATGAGGACCACCGTAATAAGTTGGAAAAACATTACGTATAGTCCAACAGTTTTACTCACGAATTTTGTGCATTTACCACACAACTTTTAGGAATTATCCGACTTTTGCCAATTTCATATGTATTAGTCCATGGAATTGTGTCATTGGGCAGCTGAAATTTTTTTCTAAAAAAACTATATGAGGACCTCCATAATGAGTTTGGCAAGCATTATGTATAGTCCAGCAGTTTTTTTCATAAATATTTCCGCATTTACGAGCCAACTTTTAGGAATTACCCGACTTTCGTCAATTTTGTGTGTATTAGTTAGTGGATCTTGCGCCTTTGGGCAACTAAAATTTTTTTCTGAAAAAATTATATGAGGACCTCTTTAATGAGTTCGGAAAGCATTACGTATACTCCTACAATTTTTTCACGAATATTTCCGCATTTACGAGCCAACTTTTACGAATTACCCAACTTTTGCCAATTTCATGTGTATTAGTCCATGGATCTTGCGCCTTTTGACAACTGAAATTTTTTTCTGAAAAAATTATATGAAAACCTCCGTAATGAGTTGCAAAACCATTACGTATGGTCCCAAAGTTTTTTTTCACAAATATTTCCGCATTTATGAGTTAATTTTTAGAAATTACCCGACTTTCGTCAATTTCATGTGTATTAGTCCATGGATCTTGCGCCTTTGGGGCAACAAAAATTTTTTTCTCAAAAAACAATTTGATGACCTCCGTAATGACTTGGAAAAGAATTACGTCTAGTCCCACATATTTTTTTAAGAATATTTCATTATTTACGAGCCAACTTTTAGGAATTACCCAACTTTCCCCAATATTATGTGTATTACTCTTTGGATCTTGCGCCTTTGAGGCAATGAAATTTTTTTCAAAAAAACAATATGAGGACCTCTGTAATGAGTTGGGAAAGCATTACGTACAGTCCCACTATTTTTTTTCACGAATATTTCCGCATTTAGGAGTCAACTTTTAGGAATTACCTAACTTTCGCCGATTTCATGTGTATTAGTTCATGCATCTTGCGCTTTTGGCAACTAAATTTTTTTTTATAAAAAAACTATATGAGGACCTCTGTAATGAGTTGGGAAAGAATTACGTATAGTCCCATTATTTTTTTCATGAATATTTCCGCATTTACAAGCCAACTTTTAGAAATTACCCGACTTTCGTCAATTTGATGTGCATTAGTCCATGGATCTTCTGCCTTTGTGGCAGCTGAAATTTATTTTCTAGAAAAAGTATATGAGAACCACCGTAATGAGTTGGAAAAACATTACGTATAGTCCAACAATTTTACTCACGAATTTTGTGCATTTACCACACAATTTTTAGTAATTATCCGACTTTTGTCAATTTCATGTGTGTTAGTCCATGGATATTGTGTCATTGGGCAGCTGAATTTTTTTTCTAAAAAAACTATATATGGACCTCCATAATGAGTTCGGCAAGCGTTATGTATAGTCCAACAGTTTTTTTCATGAATATTTCCGCATTCACGAGCCAACTTTTAGGAATTACCCGACTTTCGTCAATTTCATGTGTATTAGTTAGTGGATCTTGCGCCTTTGGGGCAACTGAAATTTTTTTCTGAAAAAACTGTATGAGGACCTCTGTAATGAGTTGGGAAAGCATTACGTATAGTCCTACAATTTTTTTCACGAATATTGCCGCATTTACGAGCGAACTTTTACGAATTACCCAACTTTTGCCAATTTCATGTGTATTAATCCATGGATCTTGCGCCTTTTGACAACTTAAATTTTTTTCTGAGAAAATTATATGAAGACCTCCGTAATGAGTTGCAAAACCATTACGGATCGTCCCGAAGTTTTTTTTCACAAATATTTCCGCATTTATGAGTTAATTTTTAGGAATTACCCGACTTTCGTAATTTCATGTGTATTAGTCCATGGATCTTGCGCCTTTGGGGCAACAAAAATTTTTTTACTCAAAAAACAATTTGATGACCTCCGTAATGACTTGGAAAAGAATTACGTCTAGTCCCACATATTTTTTTTAAGAATATTTCATTATTTACGAGCCAACTTTTAGGAATTACCCAACTTTTTCCAATTTCATGTGTATTAGTTCATGGATCTTGCGCTTTTGAGGCAACTGAAATTTCTTTCTGAAAAAACTATATGAAGACATATGTTATGAGTTGGGAAAGCATTATATATAGTCCCACAATTTTTTTTCACGAATATTTCTGCATTTACGAGCCAACTTTTAAGAACGGACTTTCGCCGATTTCATGTATATTAGTCCATGGATCTTGCGCCTTGAGGACATCTGAAACTTTTTTCTGAAAAAATTATATTAGGACCTCTATAATGAGTTGGAAAAACATTACGTATAGTCCCAATTATCTTCCATAAATATTTTCGCATTTACGAACCATCTATTAGGAATTACTCGACTTTCAACGATTTCATGTGTATTAGTCAATGGATCTTGCGCTTTTGGGCAACTAAAATTTTTTTATAAAAAAACTATATGAGGACCTCCGTAATGAGTTGGGAAAGCATTACGTATAGTCCCAATTATCTTCCATAAATATTTTCGCATTTACGAACCATCTATTAGGAATTACTCGACTTTCAACGATTTCATGTGTATTAGTCAATGGATCTTGCGCTTTTGGGCAACTAAAATTTTTTTATAAAAAAACTATATGAGGACCTCCGTAATGAGTTGGGAAAGCATTACGTATAGTCCTGTTGTTTTTTTCACAAATATTTCCGCATTTACAAGTCAACTTTTAGGAATTACTCGACTTTTGTCAATTTGATGTGTATTAGTCCATTGATCTTGTGCCTTTGGAGCAGCTGAAATTTTTTTCTGGAAAAACTATATGAGGACCACCGTAATTAGTTGGAAAAACATTACGTATAGTCCAACAGTTTTACTCACGAATTTTGTGCATTTACCACACAACTTTTAGGAATTATCCGACTTTTGCCAATTTCATGTGTGTTAGTCCATGGATATTGTGTCATTGGGCAGCTGAAATTTTTTTCTTAAAAAACTATATGAGGACCTCCATAATGAGTTCGGCAAGCATTATGTATAGTCCAAAATTTTTTTTCATAAATATTTCCGCATTTACGAGCCAACTTTTAGGAATTACCCGACTTTCGTCACTTTCATGTGTATTAGTTAGTGGATCTTGCGCCTTTGGGTCAACTGAAATTTTTTTCTGAAAAAACTGTATGAGGACCTCTGTAATGAGTTGGGAAAGCATTAAGTATAGTCTTACAATTTTTTTCACGAATATTTTTGCATTTACGAGCCACTTTTACGAATTACCCAACTTTTGCCAATTCATGTGTATTAGTCCATGGATCTTGTGCCTTTTGACAACTGAAATTTTTTTTTGAAAAAATTATATGAAGACCTCTGTAATGAGTTGCAAAATCATTACGTATGGTCCCAAAGTTTTTTTTCACAAATATTTCCGCATTTATGAGTTAATTTTTAGGAATTACCGACTTTCGTCAATTTCATGTGTATTAGTCCATGGATCTTGCGCCTTTGGGGCAACAAAAATTTTTTTCTCAAAAAACAATTTGATGACCTCCGTAATGACTTGGAAAAGAAATACGTCTAGTCCCACATATTTTTTTAAGAATATTTCATTATTTACGAGCCAACTTTTAGGAATTACCCAACTTTCCCCAATTTCATGTGTATTACTCTTTGGATCTTGCGCCTTTGAGGCAACTGAAATTTTTTTTTTCTGAAAAAACAATATGAGGACCTCTGTAATGAGTTGGGAAAGCATTACGTACAGTCCCACTATTTTTTTTTCACGAATATTTTTGCATTTACGAGCCAACTTTTAGGAATTACCCAACTTTTGTCAATTTCATGTGTATTAGTTCATGGATCTTGCGCTTTTGAGGCAACTGGAATTTTTTTCTGAAAAAAACTATATGAAGACATATGTTATGAGTTGGGAAAGCATTATATATAGTCCCACAATTTTTTTCACGAATATTTCTGCATTTACGAGCCAACTTTTAAGAATTACCGGACTTTCGCCGATTTTATGTATATTAGTCCATGGATCTTGCGCCTTGAGGACATCTGAAACTTTTTTCTGAAAAAATTATATTAGGACCTCTATTATGAGTTGGAAAAGCATTACGTATAGTCCCAAATATCTTTCATAAATATTTTCGCATTTACGAACCATCTATTAGGAATTACTCGACTTTCAACGATTTCATGTGTATTAGTCAATGGATCTTGCGCTTTTGGGCAACTAAAATTTTTTTATAAAAAAACTATATGAGGACCTCCGTAATGAGTTGGGAAAGCATTACGTATAGTCCTATTGTTTTTTTCACGAATATTTCCGCATTTACAAGCCAACTTTTAGGAATTACTCGACTTTTGTCAATTTGATGTGTATTAGTCCATTGATCTTGTGCCTTTGGAGCAGCTGAAATTTTTTTCTAGAAAAACTATATGAGGACCACCGTAATGAGTTGGAAAAACATTACGTATAGTCCAACAGTTTTACTCATGAATTTTGTGCATTTACCACACAACTTTTAGGAATTATCCGACTTCATCAATTTCATGTCTATTAATCCATGGAGTTTGCGCCTTTGCGGTAGCTGAAATTCTTTTAGAAAAAACTATTTGAGGACTTCTGTAATTAGTTGGGAAAGCATTACGTACAATTCCAAAGCTTTTTTCAAGAATATTTCATTTTTTTATGAGCCAACTTTTAGAAATAACTCGACTTTCACTAATTTCAGTGTATTAGTGCATGGATCTTGCGCCTTTGAGGTAGCTGAAATTTTTTTTCACAAAAAACTATATAAGGACATCCGTCATGAGTTTTGGAAAGCATTACGTACAGTCCCACAGTTTTTTTCATAAATATTTCCGCATTTATGAGCCAACTTTTAGGAATTACTCGACTCTCGCCGATTTCATGTGTATTAGTCCATGGATCTTGCACCTTTGGGGGAACTGAAATTTTTTTCAGAAATAAATATATGAGGACCTCCGTAATGAGTTGGAAAAGCATTATATATAGTCCTATAGTTTTAATGACGAATATTTCCGCATTTACGAGCCAACTTTTAGGAATTACCCGACTTTCACCGATTTCATGTGTATTAGCCCATGGATTTTGCGCCTTTGGGCATCTAAAATTTTTTTCTAAAAAAACTATATGAGGACCTCTGTAATGATGTCGGAAAGCATTACGAACAATGGCGATTCCAGAATTTTGTGGCTATGGGTGAACAACTAGGGGTGTGCATCCAACGATTCGGTTCAATTTTATATATTATCCATTCGGTTTATTGCGATTTTTGGTTTTTAAATACGTTAAACAAATAACCAAACAAAAAAGAGATTTTTGATCTGTTTCGGTTTATCAATTTTGGTCCTTAATGGTTGGATTTTTGATTTAACCAATAAGAAAAATAAATATACGACTTCTCTAATAAATTTTACTCGTCAACACAATAATGTAATGAATAATTATACGAGTGTAACACAAAGAGAAATTAAGAGGAATAAAGTTATTACTTTAGATTTTGACATTTTACATATGCGAAATTATGAACTAAAAGTCACTTTAATTTGAAGTGTGAATATTTATGTACGTCTTGTATATTATTTGGATGGCCTAAGAAAAAAAAAAGAGAAGCAATATACTTTTACAGCTAAAAGGAGAATGTTAGAAGAAAACGAAGTAAAAGAGCAAGACATGAGAAAGAAAAAAAAGGGGAAAAATTCTTTGGTGGGGAATCGATCTCACCTACCACCCTAAATATATGGAATGAAAGCACCTTCATTTCGGGCTGTAAACCAGAGGCGCCATCCAGTTTTATGTTCAACTCCCTATTATATATATAGTAATACAGCTATTTTTCTACTTAAATATGCATAGCTCGAGCCGAGGCTAATGGGTGCTCGAGCAGCCATAACACACAACGTGGGTCCGCCCCTGATTACGTATAGTCCCATTGTATTTTTCACGAATATTTTCGAATTTAAGAGTCAATTTTACAAATTACCCGACTTTCTCTGATTTCATGTATATTATTCCATGGATCTTGCGCCTTTGGGCAGCTGAATTTTTTTTAAAAAAACTACATGAGCACCTCCGTAATTAGTTAGGAAACCATTGCGTATAGTCCCGTGATTTTTTTCACAAATATTTCCGCTTTATGAGCCAACTTTTTAAGAATTACCCGTCTTTCGTCAATTTCATGTGTATTAGTCCGTGGAGCTTGCGTCTTTTGGGTAGCTGAAATTTTTTTCTCAAAAAACTATTTGAGGATCTCCATAATGAGCATTATGTATAGTCCCACAGTTTTTTTTTACGAATATTTCCACATTTACAAGTCAACTTTTAGGAATTACCCGACTTTCGCCAATTTCATGTGTATTATTAGTCCATTGATCTTGCGCCTTTGGGGCAAATGAAATTTTTTTCTGAAAAACCTATATGAGAAACTGCGTAATGATTTGGGAAAACATTACATATAGTCCCACAACTTTTTTCACAAACGTTTCCGCATTTACGAGCCAACTTTTAAGAATCATCCGTCTTTCGTCATTTTCATGAGTATTAGTCCATGAATCTTGCGCTTTTAGAGCAGCTGAAATTTTTTTCTGCAAAAATTTTATGAGGGACTTTGTGATGATATGGGAAAGCATTACGTATAGTAACAAAGATTTTTTCATGAATATTTTCGCATTTACGAGCCAACTTTTAGGAATTACCCGACTTTCACCAATTTGATGTGTATTAGTCCATTGATCTTGCTCCTTTGGGCAGCTAAATTTTTTACTACAAAACCAATATAAGGACCACCGTTATGAGTTGGCAAAGCATTAGATATAGTCCCACAATTTTTTTCACGAATATTTCTGCATTTACGAGCCAACTTTTAGTAATTACCCGACTTTCGTCAATTTCATGTGTATTAGTCCATAGATCTTGCGCCTTTAGGGCAGTTGAAATTTTTTCTAAAAAAACTATATGAGAATCACCGTAATGAGTTGGGAAAGCAATATGTATAGTCAAACAGTTTTTCTAACGAATATTGTGCATTTACTACACAACTTTTAAAAATTACCCGACTTTCGCCAATTTCATGTGTACTAGTCCATGATTTTCGTGTGCTATAGGACACCATTTTTTGGGTGATCCGGATTCCGACGTCAAAAATGC
>NC_028646.1:1927296-1942116 GCF_001406875.1 Solanum pennellii
TTGTTGAAGAAGAAGGAGAAAGGAGGTACTATTTATATACTACAACATGTATTAAACTAATTTATTTTTTTTTAATTATTATGATTTTATTTTTTTAAAAAAAAATATTTTTCAAAACTAATTATTAATTAATTAAGTTTTCGTTTGTCTCACTGTGTGTGTAAGCTTGTTCATATTTTTTTTATAAGAGTCGCGATTAGATGATAGTTAATTTCATATGACTCGATTCAAAATTTTAGTAAAGAATTAAAACGATTGCGATAAGATCATAATAATCTGAGTGACAGTAATAAGATGACTGATGGTTTTCTTTCACATGGATGGTTTCGAGTTTGAGTAAAGAGAGGAGGGTCGCAATAAGACGACAATTGTCTTCAGATAACCAGTTACATAATCTGAGTGAAAAAAGTCTTCACATTATTGGTCCAATTAAATCTGAGTAAAGAAGAAGCGTAGCGACAAACTGATAGTCGGGATAAAACTATCTGATCATGATGAATACAATTATTATGGTTATTGTCGAGAAGTGCTCGTTTATGACGTAGACGACTTTAAATTATACTGTGTCAAATAGTCAAATATAGTCAGTGAGAATTTATTTACTCTATTTATGATTTATATAGCCGATTTACAATTTTTACATTTGATTTGCTTAATTTCTTTATTACGAATAACTATGTACACTTGTATAGTGTGTGTCATCCTTGCACAGGGACCATGCTAATCTTCGTTGTATAGTTTCAATTTTATCGGATGTCCCCTTATCTAGACTTGCTCATATTATCAATGGAAATAGATTTTTTTTAAAAAAAAAAATTATTACAAAATGAATAAATATACCCTGAGCTATCGTAAATGGTATGCAAATATTCTCCGTCATACTTCTGGGACATTAGTGACCCTGACGTTCAAAAACTAGCACACATATACCTTTTATACTAACAGATATACACGTGTCATAATCTTCGATATTTATTAAATATTGGATCGACGGATAAGATTGTGACATGCACGTGTTCTATTTAGTCTTCTGTTAGGATGAATGACATATATGAGATAGTTTTTGAATGGCATGACACCAACGCTAGAATTAAGTATGACCGAAGGTATGCACATACCATTTTACGACATTTTTAGGATATATTTATCATTTTTTCCTTAAAAAGGAGAGAAGAAGAAGAGATATACGACGAACGATTGTAATAGTTAACTTAATCAATTTATAATTCATTTTCGTAATTTATGATTACTGTTGAGACATATTATAACAAATATTGAATTATTACAAACATAAATATTAGCAAGACGTGATAAACTAAGTAAACGTTACCATCTGAGAAGATTTTAAATAACAAAATATGATCATTTTATTATTTGTCTTTACGGGAAAAGATAAATAAAGAAAAAAAGAAAACAAAAGTAGCTATATATTTATGTTCATATAAAAAATAACAAAATTCTACAAATTGATATTCGAGTAAAATCATAAAAAATACATATGATTTAAACATTAGCTCTCTAAGTATATCATATTTTTTTTTGTTAATTTATCTATTGAGAACATGCATTTATTAAGTTAAAGTATCATATACTAATGGCATGTGTTAAAAATCTTTAATTATTTATTAGTGGCGTATATTAAATACTAATTGATTTATATCAAGTAGTTGTTGCGTGATCAAAAGATTGGAAAGTTCAAACTATCAAAAAAAATATTATATGAATTTAACATATATGGTGATAGAAGTATTCTAAATTACGAAATAAACTTTGATCGTTGCATCTAATAAGATATCACATACTAATATTAGTTTGATTGTTTTATTTGGTCGATATTCATATTAGAGTTCGACTAATCACGATTCGTATCAAGTAGTAAATGCTCCCTACCAAAAAAATTCTTAGTTGTGACTCTTAGAAAAGTAGCCTCATTCGCTACACCGTATATTTTTAGCAGTGTAATATGTTTCTTTTAAATCACCTCACGTTTATTAGAACTAATTCTGTTTTACCATAGCCATAAAATATTGAAAATAAATATAAAGAAAATAAAAAAAATTCACACTTAAAATTGGCACCAAAAACAGAAAAAATGAAATACCATAATTAGTTTATTGTTAGTTTTTCTAATGAGCATTTTGTTAAGTATTAATTTTTATAAGTGTTAATAAGCATAAATTGTATTAAAAAAAATTTGGTAACTTGAAATATTTTGAAGACAAAATTTTAAGTCTATTCAAATCATGGTCAAACAAATATTTGCATATAAATTTTCAAAATGATTCAAATTTTATGATCAAATAGATATTTGAGGATAAATTTCAAAACCTCATCAAATTTCTATTTGATTTCTTGGTCAAATTGAAATTTGAATAATTAAATTTTAAATCCAATCAAATATCATGGTCAAACATATTTCTAAAGATAAATTTTCAAAATTAGATTTAAAATCTATAATTAATCGCTAACTTAGTTTAACTTATAAATACAAAAAAAGTTCAGTCAAACTAAGATAAATAAATTAAAATGAGTGAGCGATAGGTATATTTTGTGATTAAAATAAACATTTGAAAATGAATATATATATATATATATAAAAGTTTACCACATGTTGGGCCCACGTGGTTATGTGGCATCGACGTAGACTTTTAATATCTTTGTATCACAAATAGTAAGAATATTTTTTATTTTCCTTAAGAAGTAAACACTTTTTTTCCTAATTAAACGGTATAGTTATAATAACACACCTATGTAATTTCACAAAATGAATACAAAGAGAGTATTATTACGTAGACCTTATATTTATCAAAAAAATCTAGAGGTTTCTAATAGAATATCGACTCAATAAATACAAATAAAAATAGATTGAAAAGGAAGTAACAAAATGAAGAAGACAGTAAAAAATATTGATTACAAAGTAACACACACGGTAAATAAATAAATAATTAAAAGACAATTGAAGTACAAATTTGGGAAATAATAATACAAATTGAGGAACAAGAAGCTACATGAATAATACTATGGCTATTAGTATAGAGATAAACGAGACCATATTTCACTACCATTATTTGTACCCTCTGCTTTGAAGTATTTGTGCATCTCCTCTCTTTACATGTTCAAGACAAATCAATCTAGCTTCTCACATATTTTCCTTCACTAAAACAACTTTCATGTTCTCTAGGTAAATTTCGTAACTTCATTTTTAATTTTATTTTTTCTAGTATATCTACGTATCCATCTCATTATCTTATTTTTACAACTTTCGTTCTTTGAACATGAGAGTTCTTAACTAGCTAACACTCTGCTACAACATAATTGGTCTAACAACCATCCTATAAAAACTTTCATAAGTTTTGATGACACTATTTTATCTCGTAAGACTCTGGATGTTAGCATCTAGTCCATTCAACCTACATATTATAACGGTGTGTGACATCATTGTAAATTTCCATATATGAACTATGTTGCCTAGAGGAACTTTTTGATGACCTATGCATATGTTACACAGTCAGACACAAAATAAAGGTATAATACATATATTAGACCTTAAACTTGGTTTCAAATTTTAACTTTAAATTCCAGCTTTCATAATGCACAAACAAGCACTATAACTATCCAACCTTTTAATAAATAAACATGCGAGTCCAACCTCGTAAAACGCGTGATGTGCACGTATTTTGCACGAGTTAGGAGTAATTTTCGAGGCCCACAACTCTACTCTTAATGGATCCCTTTTGTATATATTTTTATATTTCCAAAACAAAATCTCATTTTAACTTTTTTTTTTAAATTCGAAAATGAACGTGTAAAATATTTAATTAGTTGTCAGTCATTGAGTGACCCACTAATACACGTGGAAGCATTTGAATTTCACTCTCTTTGGCTTCAAAGATCACGTGTTTTATTTATTTAAAGGTAGGATAGTTAAAGTGTGTGTTTGTGCACTATGAAAGTTGGAGGTCAAAGTTGAAATTTGAAGCCAAGTTTAGGGTCCAATATATGTATCATAATAACATACTCAGTGTGAATACATAACTAAAGTATACGTGAAATATAGAGTATACACATATATTATTCATATCTTATGTGAGGTAAAAAATTGTTTCCATTAGATTCCCGCTCAATACTAAAAGAAAAAATTGAGGTCTATTGTAACTAACATTTTTACCTCTAAAATAAAGACTACATTTCACTTTATAAAATTCCACTAATATATCATTTTTGTTCTCGTTACCTCAAACTAAAGAGAAACATTTTCAAAAACACATTTAGAAAACACAAAAGCAAACAAAGCATTGATAAAAACTAAACTTAAATATTAATAATAAAATAGTGAACTAATCAAACAAAAAGAACTAATTGCACTGCACTGTGAGACTAGGATTTAACAACTAGAGTGTCAATAACATAACAAGGAGATCCAACATTAAGGCCAATTAGTCCATCAAATTAACTATATTTCAAACACAAACTAGTTGACATCAGCCATACAAATGCTTTTTGTATCCATACACTCTACTTAGACCCATGGGCAGAGCCAACTTGTCCACGACACAGAAATCCATTCTTTGAGGCATCGCATTCTTTGTCCACGAAATAGAAAGCCACTGGAAATATATGATTATCGGCATCTTGTGCCACCGCCGATAGCAGAACTCCTTCATACTTGCTCCTTAGAAATGTGCCATCAACGGCTATTACTTTTCTCATTTCTTGAAAATCAATTATCCAAGAATCATATGATACAAAGAAGTACTGGAACCTCCCATTTTCATCGAGCGACAATGCCATCTTGCTTTCTGGATTCGCAACTTCAAGCATATACCGGTACGCATTAAGCACTGCGTATCCGTGCTCATGTGTTCCCCTAACATTAGACTTAGCATGCTTCATGCGCTTATAAATCTTCCAATAGCTTACCTTACAACCCAATTTTGTGCGGAGTTGATTTGACATATCTCTTGTGGATGGCCTTTACTATTGGGAAACCTATTTTAAAAGTAGTTACCTATGACTTTTGCCGTGGCGTGGGGATTATTGCTTGTAAGATGCTTTGAACCCACGTATGGTACCTTTCATAGATTCTAATGGAAAACTTGTCACTACTTGTAAATTTCACAGCCCTCAGCAACCAATTGCAATCCGGATATGAACATTTAAAGGAAAACACATTATGAGAATTGATCACCTTTTTCAGTCCAAAATCTTTTTTCAAGCAAGCAATTTTCAATGAATTTGCCAGTTCTTGCTTGTTCTTGAATGTCATTCCCTTATAAAATCCTGTTTCATCATCTCTAACATTATTCACACGTGAAGTTTGAGAAGCAAATGGATTGTTGCTGCCAACTATAGGTGTGAGAGGAAACTTGCTCTCAAGGTCCGGCCCTTCAGCTTGAGCTTCACCTTCACCTTCACCTTTACCTTCACCTTCACCTATTTCAATTTCATCATCAGGATTATTCATGTCCGCAGGATGAAATTCATCATTAAACATATCTTGTTGGCCTTGGTCTACATTATGATCCTCCTCGATAGGAGTTTCTTCCACGTAGACTCTTAATATTGGCGGTTTCTCTGTTCCTCCCAAATAAACACTCAAACTAGATTGGTCAGTTATTTTAAAAGGTAAAACCTTCTCATTATGAAAAAAAATGGAGAATGTAACTCATGACAAGATCTTGCGGTTTACAATTGTATTCAGACTTTTGCACGACTAAATTGAAGAACTCATCATACAAAATGTTTCTTTCGACATACATCCCTACTGAACCGGCTCCTCATTTTTTACTATCCTCCGAACGCCATATGAATCGATTTTTCTTCTCGACCCATTCACCACGACAATCAATTCCTACAAATAATGACATTGTAGCTGAAAAAACAATTAAAAAAACAATTACTAATTATGAAGAATAAGCATATGTAGCAACATATGACTATTCTGTTGCGAGATGTAAGTCATATGTTGCTACATATTATTGTTCTGTTGTGAAAAATAAGTCACATGTTGCTACATTTTTTAGTTATATAATATGTAGCAACATATGACTATTCTGTTGCGAGATGTAAGTTATATGTTGCTACATATGACTATTCTGTTGCGAGATGTAAGTCATATGTTGCAACATATGAGTATTCTGTTGCAAGATGTAAGTCATATGTTGCTACATATGACTATTCTGTTGCGAGATGTAAGTCATATGTTGCTACATATGACTGTTCTGTTGTGAAAATAATCACATGTTGCTACATATGACTATAATATGTTATAATAGTCAATTGTTGCAACATATATAACAATATGTTGGAAACGCGAATGCAAATTTTTGAAAAAATTGCAGGTTACCAGATCAGATGATAATGAATTGATTTTAAATAACTATTAATTATACTTACCAAAAACAATGGTGTATAACTCTTATGCAGTAATTCCAATTGAACAAAACGAAATTTGGTCCACCAGTTACAGATAAGTAAAAAATTGATTCAAGAAGAAGAAAGCACAAGCACTACCAGCGAAGACCCGCAATGTACGAAAATAAAAAGAAAAAGAAGAGGAAGATGAAGAGAGCAGGAAGAAAGGAAAGCAACCAAGCAAAGACGAGAGCAGAAGAGGACGAATACGACGGTTGGAGGCGGGGAAAAAAGCTTTTATTTCCTCTTTTGACTCGATATTTTCCCATCAAAATTGGTTAAATTAGATTTCGTGTAGTCAATTTACCATTTTACCCCTCATTTAATTCCAACCAAAAGTTGGTTAAATAAGTTATAGTGAAATTACCCTTTTACCCTTCATTTAATTCAGTGGACCAAACTGTCAACTTATAAACTTGAGGGCAACTCCATAATCCTTAATCATTAATCACATAATTGTCACCTACACCTAATAGTTAAGACTTATGTCACCATCCATTTGTTTTGAAACTTTAATGTCACCATTTTTTAAAAATCTCTTACGAGGTGCAATAAAGATAATATATGTTAGAGGATGGAAAAAATACAATTAACAAAATTATCACTTGCAAAACTTATTTTCCTTATTTCAATTTTATAAAAAACTATTTCTCTCAATTTTGAATAAAAATACATTTTCTAAATATTTTAACCAACCAAACGTAAAATCAAACACAACCCTAGGCCCTAACCCATAAGGAACTTCATTCACTTTTATATTTTGGCCCAACCCAATACATGTATTGCTTGCAAAACCCCTAAAGCCCCTCTAATGGCAGAACTTCATCTTCCCTGTATATGCTCATCAATGGTTCAGTGACCAAATTACCAGCAAACCCACCAATGATATACCTGAGAAAATTCAATTCTTGGCGTTTTTTAACAGTTCTTCAACTTCCCCCAAACTCATTAGCATCAACATGCTTGAATTCATCAGCCCCATATCAATTTTCATCGTTTTTGGGGAGACCCTTTTCGTTTTCAGCTCAGTCTCAGAAAAAATCAGCAAGTTCAGATAGTGTAGCAAAGAAACCATTGGGTGTTTTCTTTCAAGAAGCTGTTGGTCTATTAGAAAAGTCTGAAGTATCAGAAAGTGAGAATGAAACTGAAAACAAAGAATTGAAGTGTAAATTGAGAAAATTGGAGGAAGAAGTTAGGGTTTTGCGGGAGAAGAGGAGAAATGAGAAAGCTAATAAGAAGGAGGAAGCTGGAAATGGTGATGGGGTGTCAGAAAATGAGGGGAAGAGTAAGAAATTACATGAATTGTTTATGAATGAGGAGGTTAGGAGTGTAAAATCGAGGAAGTCGACGCCGTTAAGCATGGAGGATCATACTGTGTTCAAAGAGCTTTCACCTGATATGGTGATGTTTGTGACTCAATTATACAATGAAGGGTACTTTAAAGATTCAAACTTTTTGCCTAGGAAGAAGTTTGATATTACTTGCTTCGAGAATAGCTATGCCCGTGATTTTGTGAAGTGTGCAGCTGAGCAGTTTGGTAGAGATCACCAAGAGATTGCAAAGTAAGAATCAATTTAGTTACATTTGCCCATTTCCATATTGATTGCTACTATTAGTTTTCTGTTTGTTATATCGAAGCTTGTTATTCTAATTTTGTTTTGTTAATCTACCTAAATCTTCAACAATGAATTCAGTATGCTAATTGTTGAATAAAAAGAAGGAAGTATTTGCTTATAGCTTATGCAAAAGGTAGAAGCTGACCGGTAGTTAACTGATAACGTCGAATAGTTGATGATGTTTCGGTGTTTGGCGAATAGATCATTTTTTTGGATTACTCCAGTATAGAAAAATGTTTTATACACAAAATTATCTACCAAAAATTCTTAGCAGATATGATAGCCGTAGCAAAATTGAAGGCTTCGGGGACACTTTCTAGTGGAAGAGTCATCTCTTCTCTCTGCTCACATACTTCACTAATCTAATACAGCTACTTGTACATTAGAATCATGGCTTTGTTTGCTAATTCTTTTTTGTATGTGGTCCCTTCTTGATTTATTTGTTGGAAATTTATGGTTATTGAACCCGTGGTTGGGGTTATTTATTCGTTCTTGGTTCCTTCGTTTATTTGTATGCCATTAGATTGGATCCTTTTTTTGTTCTCATATCACCGGCATGGTTCCTATTTCCTTTCTTTTACGGCTAATGAAAATGCTGGGTTGATTTTCAATTATGGGGGGATTTGGGTCTAGAAACCTCAGTTTTGATCTATACTAGAAGACGGATACGCATGTGACCCTGCATTTAGAGATTAATATAGTGAGGAGTTCAAGGTGTTAAGAAGGGAAAGGACTAAAGAAATCAATGAAAAATTAGACAAGTACAAAGATTAGAAAAAGGTATGGATTGTAAAGATATCCAGAAGCTAGAAGAGTTATATGCAATTGCTAATGGTAAGAGTTCAAAGATAGAAAAGAGTGACACAAAATGTCTTAGATACAAATGCAACGTTAAATGTCCTTGTTTTATATTTAAGGACGGGCAAAACCAAGCCTTTTAAGATCAAGACGTTGAACTCCAAACTCCAAATCACCATTGTAATCCAAATTACCAGAATCGTGGAGGTGATGCTCAAACTTTAGCACAATACTTTAGGAGAAAAGTCCAGAATAGTCCTAAGTATAAGAGGAATGACATAAGAAGGACAAAGATATGAGGGGAGACTGGGAGGGCGAATTCAATCTTAATGTTAGCAAGTTAAAGATGAAAAGAGTTAAGAGGATTGTTTTGGAGAAGTGGTAGGGAACTACCCGTAGATTTAAGGCATTTGCCCAAGAATTGAGAGAGAGAGTAATCCTGATTCTGATGTGGTGATAAGTATCCTAGGAACCTCTGGCAGAAGGTAAAAGAAGATCTCTTAGGATGTACATGTGCTTCCAAGCCATGAAACATGGCTTTGAAGATGGGGTTGAGACCATTAGTTGGGGCTGGATGGCACATAAATTTTTTAAGTCTCCTTAGAGTTCCATCTATGCACCTCAGTCAAGTGGTACTCTTAACATTTTAAGCTTGAATTCTCCCCTCATATTAGTTACAACTCTAATCTATAGTGCTAGAAGAAACTTTGGTATTATCAATAATACTAGGAGCAAACATTCTCTTCACCATCATCTAATGCAAATTGTTTAGTACATTGAATACAATACACAACAAATATTTATGGATTCTAATACCTCCAAATTCCAATACATAGAACCACCATGTGGCCTCATAATTAACAAGTACATCATCTCACTAAACCTTAGCCTTTTCTTATATTCTCGACAAATCTTAATATATGACAATAGGTCTACATCATACCCATGCCACACGTGTATCCATCTTTTAATATAGATGAACTAAGGTTTCTGGACCCTATTACACCATAATTAGAAGTTAAGTATTCCTTCCATTCATTCTTTCGAAACTAGCAAATGCAAGCTATAAAAGAAAGGAAATAGGGACCACACCAGAGATATACAAACATCACAAAGTATAAGAATTATGAGTTTTGAGGTTCAGATCTCAGTATCCCGTGAAATCAGTCGAGGTATGCAAAAGCTAGTGTGGACACCATAGTTAATAACAAAACATAAATCGTAGCCGAGACAAAAACACTAGGTGATTTCTTCACATGTGTCTTAGCCTTAGTGGGCAGAGTTACTTGTTGCTTGTGGGAGGTGACAAGTATTCTGTGGAATTAGTTGAGGTGTGCGAAAATTGGTCCGAACGGCAAAACTACTATTATTGAAAAAATATTGGGTCTAACAACATACAACAAATAATGGGACCATAGTCGAATAAATGACCCCATCTACCAGTTCAATAACCATACAAATCAAGAAGGGGCCACTTACAAAAAAGAATTACTCTCTCCGTCCCAAGTTATGTGACATCATTTGAGTTGACACAAAGTTTAAGAGAAAAGGACTTTGAAGTGTGTTTTCTAGACCTAAAGGTCAACCGTGGGTATTTATGAACCATTTCAATCAGTTGCAGGTATTTTTGGCTCTTTTCCTAACTTGAAAGGTATGGACTGATGTTGTATTTCATTTCGGATGGTTTATCTTGACGAATTCCCACAGTTTGCTTGTACGGGATGTTTGTCTTTGTTTAGTTTAGACATTGCTTGATACCCCTTAGCTTTCTTCATTCAGTTCTTTAATTTATTAAACTTGGTTGTTCAGATGGTTGTCTGGCAGTGACTTGAAAAAAGTCGCCCTTTTTGGTTGCCCTTCTATTGCAAAGAAGAATGTTTTATCTGCTAAGATGTTGCGTACATATTTCAGAATTCAAGAAGATAGTGTGAGTCACTTTTGCTCTTAAGAAACTTCATCCCTTTCCTTCTCTGCTCCTAAGATCAAATAAGATTATGTAAAATTTCTTTTTTTTGGGATATTCTCGAATTTCTTCTCACCTTTCTCCTATATTCCCCTTATGACCTGAAACTTTACGTGCTTTTACTTCAGGTATGTAGCAAATGTGCTTTAAAAGCATCATGCAAGTTTGTGAATCAGAATCTCCGGAAAAGCGTTATGACAAATTTACACTTGGCTGTTGTAATGAGGGTCATTACTCTGTATGCGCTGGAATCAGTTCCCCCTCAGTTAGTAATACCAGATGAAATAAAGGCTTCTGTCAGTCGGTTGCTGATGGACATTTTGCGACTTAGTAAACCTGTGTCTTAAACGCTTCTTCAGAATCCGATGAGTTGATCAGCAGCATACAGGTAAGATTGGTCTCATTGTCAGTGAGGTGCTTATATCCCGACAGGATCATGCTAGTTCTACGCCTGTTTGCACTACATTTTGTCATGCTTATTCACGACTAGTCATGCCTATGGTATTCAGTTAATGAATCCACGTGCCAAGATGGGCGTTGGGGTTGATTCTCTGGATAACAACGGAACCTTAGTTGGTCTAGGTGATCGAAGTCATCTGCTCGTTTCTTATAGGAGAACTGTAAATGCATCTCCTTCGAAACACATCTTTCTTGATCCAAAATCTGAGATCTTCAACAAGATTTCGTTCAATTCTGCAGGTGAAGTTTGCAGGAAATATATCAAGAAGTTCCTCCAATGGATGTACTAAGATTTTGCTTATTTAGAACAGAAATCTGAACATACTTTCCTATTTGTTATCAATGTTTAATACTGAAAATATTACTTATTAATATTCATTTGATTGAATTCAATGTCCATACAATAATCTTATTGAATGGAAAAATGTAAAGCAAGTAAAATCGTTCTTTACTCTCTACAAGTATTTCGCTCTAGCCCGTGAAAAGTTAAAGTTAAACTCAACCCAACACATCCTCTAAAAAGAAATATGAAATCGGCCTTTGAACTAATTATGGAAAAAGAAAAAAGACAATTCATGGATCGATCTCATCATCTCTATCTGGTTGTAACTACGAGATCATTCCATGGACCTTTTTGGCGTTCAGGTTAGACCAACGATCATAAATCAATCATTCACTCATTCTTAAAATTGATAGATGTTAAGAAAGTGACTTATATATACCTTTATTATTATACAAATAACTCATATACTTTTTTTGCCTAAAAGGAAGTGAAAAAAGTAATTTTATATTTGATTTTTTAAAAATATTTTGTTAAAAAAATATAATCCCATATGGTATATTTAAACCTCTTCACACATTTTTTGACTATTTCTTTTGTTTCAATGACTAATTAAAATTTATTATTTCGATGGTCAAGTTTTTTGTTTCAATGACTAATTAAAATTTATTATTTTGATGGTCAAGTTTATTAATGTGTTTCACTAATTTTCTTCTAAAATTTATTATAGATAACTCATTTTTTTTAATCCAAGACAAAAACTAAATTACAATAGCGAAGAAATAGTCTTAAATTATAATATAAACATAAAACAATAGTTTTAGTTTTTTTCCCTATACACTAAGGAATGAAGGAAAAATAAAATAAAATAAAAAACTTAAATAATGATAATCAAAAAAGTAAAAAAATAACTTATGCATGAAAAAGATTCAAATACACTTTATATTCCCCTACATGAATTTGTTAAAAATTAAAAGTAAAGAATATAAATTAAACACAATTTTTTTCCCCTTCCATTGAATGAAGGGTATATGTGAACCGTTTGTATAACAGTAACGAGGGACATATCGGCTCCAAATGAAAAAGTTGAGGGGTATATCAGACTCTTTTCCCTTTAACCTTTTATGATCTTAAATTAAAGTTATTTATAATGTGCCAAATTTTTTTTCTAATATTGTAATTTTAATACGTTACATGCAATGCAAAATTTAAAAATCATAACTATTTCTTTTTTAAATCATTTTTGAAAAAAAGATTTTAAAAAAAGTAGATAGATAGATACATTTTTCGAAATTATTTATCGTGATTTATAATAATCTATTTTTTATTTGTAATTTTAGAAGTCTAAGACTACATTAATTATTCTTTTCTTAATATATTTTAGTAGTAATAGACTAATAGTAATTGCTCATAATTGTGGAGAGATTGGAATATAAATAGAGTAAATATTTAAGAAAAAAATATGATTTTAGAGTTGACGATATATTTTAGATCAGATTTTGTTATCTTTAAATATATGTTTGGTTATATATTTTGAAAGTTTATCTTTTAAAAAATAATTGACCGTATATTTTAAAAAATTATCTCTAAATATATATATTTGACCATATATTTTTAAAAATTATCCTTATTTGACTATATTTTGAAAAAAAAATCTTCAAATTTATGTTTCACCATTATTCATCTGCTTACTTTACTAATTAGTTCACTAATTAATTTGTACCACTAACAAAAGTCAACCAAAACTAATAATCACACACCAAAAATCTACACACAAAATTATTATAAAACAGTACAATTTTTTTTTTCTTTTTTACATCAAATTTTAGAGCTCTCAATTTGAGTTTTAAATTTTTCACCATGTCTACTAAAAAATGTACCAAAATTTACCTTTTTTTTGTTTTTTTTCATCTATTAATAGTACTTTCTTATGAAGAACAACAATTGAATAGTTGTAATATTTTTGAAGGAAGTTGGATTTATGATGAATCTTATCCAATTTATGATTCTTTAAAGTGTCCATTTATAAACCAAGGTCTAAATTGCATAAAAAATGGAAGAAAAGATCAATTTTATCTCAAATATAGATGGCAACCTACTGATTGTAACCTCCCAAAGTAAGAAACTTTTTTATTTATTCCACCTAAATTTTCTAATGATTTTTTTTGTTTTTTAGTATTGACGATGATATAAAATGAGCTTATTCATATAGCCGATCTTAACTTGTAACTTGTTTAGGCAGTGCGGAGCCACCATAGCTTTAGGGGTTCATCCGAACCCCCTTCGATGAAAAATTATATGATTCAAATAATTCTTAGGTATATATAGTATAGGCCGAACCCCCTTCTGCTACATTATGTATCTATTTCTTCAGATTTTGAACCCTCTTATTGAAAATTCTGGCTCCGCCTCTGTATTTAGGAGTGAGGTCTAGTTGTTGTTATTAGTATGTTTGAGATGCGTATACACTAGCCTCTCGAGACTCTACTTGTTAGATTATACTGATATTATATGTTGTTGTTGTGGTTGTATCTTAATTTATGTGACATTGCTTGAGTCAAGCTTTTGAATTTGAATATGAAATTATTAAGTTTTTTCTGTTTGAAATAAAATTTATATATTTGGAAACTACTTTAAGTAGTGTAAATGACATTAATCAATAATGTTATTATGGTGTATATGTAGGTTCAATGGTGAAAATCTACTAAAAAACTTTAGAGGCAAAAATTTCATGTTTGTGGGAGATTCTTTGAGCAGTAATCAGTGGCAATCACTAGCATGTATGCTTCATGCTGCAGTTCCAAATTCTAATTACACATTTGACAGTACAAAGGATCGTTCCGTCCTCTCGTTCCCGGTAGGTCAATTTAATCGTTGTCCCTTTATCATCTTCGATTTGGTAGACTTGAATTCTATGCAAATGATTTCGTTATTATTTGCTATGTTTGCATTGCATCTAACATTGATATGAGTTACTTGAGCTAAGGGTGTTTCGGAAACAACCTCTCTACCTGCACGAGGTAGGGGGTAGGGGTAAGGTCTGGGTACATTATACCCTCTCCCAACCCCCCACCTAGTGGGATTACACTTGATATATGTTGTTGTTCGGGCCAATCGAGGGGTGCCCCTTCTTCCCATCACTCTCCATCCTGTAGTACAAACCTTTAGTCATCGAAGCCTTTTTGACTCTACAAACCCTGGCGTGCGTACTTGACTAGTGCTTCAAAAGGCCGTGACTGACACTTCAAAAGGTGAAACTCTTGGTTGTAGTTTGGCGACCTAAGTTCGGG